>NW_020949971.1:1828293-1836784 GCF_900497805.2 Vombatus ursinus
CTGTGTGTGTCCATTCCACCTAATTGCCCTTGCAATAAAAGAGGGGACAATTGGAATAGCCCCAGTGCAGCAATGACTGCAGCTTCTCCAGCCCTTTGGTTTATTTGTCTTCCATGAATAGTAAGAGGGTGCATTTCAGAGCACCAAAAGAAGAACTCAGTTTTCTTACTTTATGGATTTATATGGTCCCTGTCCTGATTTTTCCCTAATAGCACTGGAAATGACACTGGAAATAGTTAGAAAAAAGCTAGAAACTCACCCCTAAAAAGTGCCCTGCAGAATCAGAAAGGGACCAGGGGTAGGAGGAAAAACAAGCAATTATTAAGTGCCTACTATGTGCAAGACACTGGGCCAAGTGCTATTATGTCAATTGATCCTCACAATAACTGTGGGGGGGGTGCTACTATCATTCCCAGTTTACAGATGAGGAAACTGAGGCAGGTAGCGGTAAAGTGATTTACCCAGAGTCACACAGATAATGTCTTATCTCTGAAAGGTGTTATAAGTGCTTGTAGGAAGGGAAAAAGCAGATGGTCTGAACACTAGGAATCTTTGGGATCATGGGAAGCCCTGCCCACACCCTTTAACAACCACAGTGTCCTGCTGACACTAATCTAGCTATGAATTATGGGACCCCGAATTCCAAAAGATCCCAACTATCATGGCAGATGTAAACAGTTTGCAGCATGTGATCACCAAGGAATCCTAAAAGACATGGGTGATGGGAAAATGAGGCAGGCTGGCTGGGTACCAGAATGATGACACATGCCGGGCTGCCCAAGTACCCTCCAAATCCAGTGAGAACCCAAAGCTGGATGCTGGCGTCGGGGGTGGCTGTTCTGCAACTGATTTAATGATTGAAGAGGACTGAGTGCAAAGGGATGAGGGCCCACAGGAACCCCTCCCTCCTGCTCCCAGAATGGAAGGCACAGCACCAGACAAGCACGTGCTTTAAAATCTTCATTTAATTGAACTGGAGTCAGAAAACAATTGAAAGGTCGTGTTATTCAATGGCATGATTTCTTCCTTGTGCTACTGTTTCAAAGCACACACGGAGTACTATTGAACTTAGAACATACATTCCACGTGTTCCTGGGTGGCGCCATCTTTCTTTGCAGCATCCCTGGTGCTGTGGGACTCAGATGAGACTTTCAGCATGGCTCTTCCATACTGAGTTTTCTAAAGCCTTTTCAAACACTAGATAGCTGCAATTTGGGTGCCTGAAGGCAGTGCCAGGTGGGTCGTTTGCTCTGGAAGGAACACCTAGTTTGGCCAGACCAAGAGCTTTCATTAGGGCCACCCTTTGGGGGCATTGCTGCACCAAGCCATCCTCGGCCACCCCATTTGTCTCCATGGGCTTCAAAAGGCTCAAGGGGAGGAAAGCCCTCCAAGGCTTCGTGGGTCTTTGTGTGTTAGATGTGGGCAGGCACAGACGCACTCTGGAGTTTTTGGCAGATGAAAGACAAAACAGATCTCTTTCATGCTCCTCTTCTCATCAGAGGCAGAACACTTTGGTCCACATCTGAAAAGTGAGTTAAGCCTGCCAAGAGCTTTTTGCAGTCACTGGAATGCTTCCAAAGAGTTGTGAGGGGCTTTTCATTTGTTCTCCAAGCAGAGCAGAAAGATCCCATATTTTGCAACTGCATCCTTCCTGAGGATGAGGACAAGCTCTCTTCCCATCCCCCTTTGTCCGAGGGCACACTTCTAACCGAGGTTTGACCTTGGGCAGGAGGTAGCTTTCAAACTAGGCTGTCCACTCTTTCAAAATAAAGGCTAAGGAAGAGTTCTGACAGTTGGGGGAGGGGGCAAGGGATCAAGGCTCGAACCCGCTAATAGGTTTTAGTGTCTGAGCCTTCTGATAATCTGGCTTTAAGTGTCATGGGTCTTTGAGGGTGGATTCCATCTGTCCTGTAAAGTTATGTATTGAAACATAATGCTTCTCTTTGATCTCCTGGGCGAAGGTTACAAAATGGCCCAGTGACTCCCTAGCCAGATCCCCAAGTTGTTGACAGGAAAGGTTTTAACACTTGAGAGTGTTAGTTAAGAGTCGAGGCTCTCTGTGCTGAAAGGCCCTGCCCCCTCCACCCAGCCCCAGAGTGAGGCCCGGCCACAGTCTCAAGATTTATGACCAAAGCAAAGCAGAGGAACCACATCCAAGCAGCCCTGGGCCTCCAGAGCAGGCCCCAGAGATGCTGAGGGGGAGCCTCCAGAGCCTCGTTGGGAGGAGGTGGGAGGCATCTTTGGTCATCTGGTTTGGCTGCCAAAACGTTCCTCTAAAGCAGCATGAAAGGCAAGGTGGCTTAATGAATAACATGCTGCATTGGAGGCAGGAAGACCTTGGTTCAAATCCTGCCTTAGACACTTACCCGCTGTGGGAAACCAAGGATGAGGATGATATATCTCAGTCTTGTTTCTGCATCCCTGGCATCTAACACGGTGCCCATCATTGGCCTCACTATCTCTCTTGCCTCTAAAAAGAGAGCATGGGACACTTTCTTTGTACTCTGAGATCCCCTCTATGCCAGAAATCTATGATGCTATGATTGGTCAGGCAAAGAAAGAAAAGACCAGAGAAATTCAAATGAAGAGATACTGGTGCTAGAAGGGGGCCAGACCAAGATGCTCAGAAGTTGAAAGGCAATGAGAGAGATTCCTTGGGCACTGTGCTCTGTTCTGGGAGCCACTGTTTATGATCATTGTATCGTAGAGACCCTGCAGAGTAAAGTATCCAGGATGGTGAAGGGCATCTAATCCCTGCACATGAAGGCTAACTGAATAAACGAGGGGGGCTGGCATTTGCCTGGAGAAGAGAAGGTTCAAGGGATATATAATACCTGTCATCACATATCTGCAGTACTCCCAGGGGAAGGAGAAACTAGACTTGGCCTGGGCCACAAGTTGCAAAGGGCCAGTTTGGACTTGGTGGGGGGACATCTTCCTAACCAAGAGAGCTGCCTAGAAGCAGGGAAAGGCTAAGTCAAGGACTGTCTTGTCAACATTGTTCACGCTCTTGTTTTTGGCTCTGCCTTCTTTAAAATGCATCAGTTTGAGCCCTCCAAAATTCTCCAAACAATGGTAAAACAATGGCTCAAAATGAATTCTTCAGTGACAGGACCAAAAAAGGATGCAGTGAAATGATTTTCCAGCCCAATTCAACTTAGAAGGTTAGCAGGAAAGATGTGTCTCACTGGGGAGGAAGTGCAGCACCGTCCAACACAGGCTGAGTCAGCACAGGCCCACCCTGGCAAGCTAGTGGCTAGACCTTGGGGGTGGATTCCGGGGCTCTTAGCCCACAGATGGTGAGGGAACCAGACAACTGATCAGGAAGAGATTACAGGGGATCCTCTTCTGGATGAACTATTGCAAGCAGCCAGAAATAAATAATTCTAATATCATAGAGCCACAGTCAGAATCACACAAGACTCAGCAGCTTCTATATGAAAGGATCAGGGGCTTGGAATACTATATTTGGGAGGGCAAAGGAGCTAGAATTACAACCATGAATCTACTACCTAGCAAAACTGAATATAATCTTTTGGGGGTGGGAAATGGGTATTTAATGGAAGAGAGGACTTTCAAGCATTCCTGATGTAAAAACCAGAGCTGAATAGAAAATTTGCCTTTTAAATATAAGACTCAAGAGAAGCATAAAAAGTAAAAATGGAAGAGAAATCATGAGGGATTCAATCAAGTTAAACTGTTTACATTCCCACATGGGAAGATGACAACTATAACTCCTAAAAATCTTATCATTATTAGGGTAGTTAGAAGCAGTACATAGACAGAGGGCACAGGTGTGAGTTGACTATGATGGGATGATATCTAAGAAAATAAAAGTAAGGAGTAATAAAGGTGCACTGGGAGAGGGGAGAAGAGAGAGGTAGAATGGGGCAAGTTTCACATAAAAGAGGCATGAAAGAGCTTTTTCAGTGAAGGGGAATATGGGGAGGGCACAATGCTTGAACTTTACTCTCTTCAGAATTGACTCAAAGAGAAATAACATACATACTTATAGATATAGAATATAGATATAGGAATCTATATTTCCCTACAGGGAAGTAGGAGGGGAGGAGAGGAAGAGAAGGGAGCTGATAGAAGGGAAGGTGGACTGGGTGAAGTGAGGATCAGAAGCAAAACACCTTTGAGGAGGGGGGACAGGGTAAAAGGAGAGAGAGAGAGAAAGAGAAAGAAAGGAAAAGAGTAGGATGGAGGAAATACACAGTTAGTAATCATTACTGTGAATGTGAATGGGACGAACTCATCCATAAAGCAGGCACAGATAGCAGATTACATGATTTAGACAGAAAGGCTGATACCTTAAGCAAATTAGCAGAGCATGAAATAGTTTACCTGTCAGATCTATGGAAAAGGGAAGAATCTATGACCAGACCAGAGATAGAGAGCATTACAGCATGCAAAACGAATAATTTTGACTGAAAAGATTTTGTACAAACAAAAACAATCCAACCAAGATTATAAGGAAAGCAGAAAACTGAGTGGGATGGGGGTGAAATTTAGAGCAAGTTTCTCTGATAAAGGCCTCATTTCTCAAATATATGGAGAACTGAGTCAAATTTATAAGAACATAAGTCATTCCCCAAATGATAATTGGTTAAAGGATATAAAGAGGTAGCTTTCAGATGAAGAAATGAAAGCTATCTATAGTCATATAAAAATGCTCTAAATTACTATTGATTAAAAAATACATATTAAAAACTCTAAGGTATCACCTCACACCCATCAGACTGGCTAATATGACAAAAAAAGAAAATGGCAAATGTTGGAAGGGATGTGGAAAAATAGGGACATTAATGCAATATTGGTGGAATTGTGAACTGATCCGACATTATGTAGAGCAATTTGGAACTTTGACCAAAGGGGTATAAAACTTTGCATACCCTTTGACCTAGCAATATTACCAAAAAGATCAAAGGAAAAGGAAAAGGACCTATGTGTACAAAAATATTTATAGCAGCTCTTTTTATAGTGGAAAAGAATTAGAAATTGAGGGGATACCCATCGATGGGGGAATGACTGAACAAGTTGTGGTATTATGCTATAAGAAATGATGAGCAGGATGCTTTCAGAAAAACCTGGAAAGACTTATATGAACTGATCCAAAATGAAGTGAGCAGAATCAAGAGAACAGGATGCACAGTAACAGCGATATTGTATGATGGTCAACTGCAAATGACTTAGCTATTCTCTGCAGTACAATGATTTAAGGCAATTCTGGAGGACTTATGATAAAAAATGATATCTACATCCAGAGAAAGAACTGATGGAGTTTGAATGCAGATCATAGCATACTTTTTTTTACTGTCTTTATTTTTCTGGGGGTTTTTTTTAGTCTGTGTTTTCTTTCACAACATAACTAATATGGAATTATGTTTTACATGACTGAACACGTAAAATCCGTACCAGATTGCTTGCCTCCTCAATGGGGTGGAAGGGAGAGAGGGAGAGAGTTTGGAACTCAAAATGTTTTAAAGAGGAATGTAAAAATTTGTTTTTAAATGCGATTGGGAAAAAATAAAGTATTTTGTAAAAAAAAATTAAAAATAAAACTCCAGGTCCCAAAAAATAAAGCATCAGGTCATGCTAATCTGCTCAAGTTTCTCTAAATTCCTTATGTGTGTAGTTGCTGTATACCAATTTGTACCACTATTTCTCAATTGTTGAGCACATATTTTGTTTTAAGATTGTTATCACAATTACTGCTGTGATGACTGTTTTCATACTGTTGAGTCCCTTGCTGCTCTCTTGACCTCCCTAAGGAATAATCCCAGTAACCAAGTGAAAGGGCATAAATATTTTAGTAACTTCTCTTGCAACATTCCAAATTGTTTTCTAGAATGATTGGCCCATTTCACATCTTGCACAGTAGTGAATCAGCCTTCCTTAACCCTTCCAACACTGAATTCCCACCATCTTTGTCAATTTGATGACAGTTGTTTTAACTTAAATTTTCTTGATTATAAGTGATTTTAACATGGTGTCATATGGTTGTTGGTAGTTTACATCACTTCTTTTGAAAACTGTGCTCTTATCCTTTGACCGCATGATTTTTGGTTAATGGCTTTTAATTTTAGAGTCTGTCTCAATTGCCTATAAATATTACATATGGGACTTTTAGTTACATGTATTTTAAAAGGTTGTTTTGTCAACATATATCTTTTTTCCTAATTAGGGTTAGGGTTAGGGTTAGAATTAGATATATTTTAAAAGGCTGTTTTGTCAACATATATCTTTTTTCCTAATTGTAGCTGCACCAATTTTTTGTGCAAAGCTTGGAATTTCACAGAATCAATTTCTTTTATAATCTCCTCTATCCCCTGTCTAGTTGCAAATTCTTTCCATGTCCATAGTTGCAAAAAATATAACCTTCTTCCAATTTTCTTACAGTGTGATTTTTTTTACATTTTGATTACTTATTCTTTTGAAACTTATTGTGGTTTATAGTGTAAGATGTTAGTCTAGATCTATTATCTTTCCAATTGTTTTCCAGTTTTCCAGGAAGTTGTCAAATTAAGAGTTCCTTCCTCAATAGTTTGTGTTCTTGGGTTTACCCAACATGAGACTACTGTTATCGTTTGCAAGGCATTTGTCAACTAATTGATTCTACTGATGTATTTCTTCTTTTTTCTTTTTTTTAATCTGTAGCAGATATCAATCAATCCACCAGCATTTATGAAGCACTTACCAAGTGCTAGGTGCTAAGGCTCCAGAGACAAAAATGAAAGTCCCTGCCCTCAAGGTGTTTATATTCTATCAGGGGAGACAAGATACTCACATATAAGTATATACTAAATAAAATTCAAGAAAATTTTTGGAGAGAAACACAAGCAAATAAAGGGACCAGGAAAGACCCAAGTGGAGGGTGACCCTTAAGCTGAGTTCCAAGGAAGCGAGCAAGGGATATTCTATGAAATAACAATGAGGAAGGAGTTCATTCCAGGCATAAGGGACAGCCTGTGCAAAGCATGGAGATGGGAGATCGAATAGTGTGTGTTAAGAACTGCAAGAAGGTTAGCTAGAGTGTGTGAAGGGAGAGAAATGTGCAAACCTAGAAATAAAAACTATGATCAGATTGGGAAGTGCTTTAAATATGAAACAATTTGTATTTGATCCTAGAGGTGTTAGAGAGCCACTGAGGTTTATTGAGAAAGAGAGTAACATGGTCAGTTTTGTGTTTTAATTATGACCCTTTGGCAGCTGTATGAAGATGCAATGGGGGAAGTGGCTTGAGTCATGGGAACTAACTAGAGGCTATTGCAATAGTCTCGGTAAGAGGTGATGAGAGTCTGAGCTAGGATGGTGGCCAAGTGAGTGGAGAGTAGGGTCACATGCAAAAAATGGAAGGAAGGAGCAAAGAGAGAGAAAGAGGGGAGGGGAGAAGATGGGAGAGGAGGAGAAGAGAAGGGAGGAGAGGGGAGGGGAGGAGAAGAGAAGGGAGGGGAGGGTAAGGGGTAGAGGGAGGGGAGGGGAGAGGATGGGAGGGGAGAGGGAATGGAAGGGGAGAGCCAAGAACATAGGCATGTACTATACCTATATTAGAAGGTAGAAGATGGAGGATAACAAATCTAAAGGAGCAGTCAGAGAGGTAGAAGGTGACCCCAGAGACAGCAGTGTTGAGAACAACCCCAAAAGGTAGTCTCCAGGAGGAGAGAGAGCCAAGAGTGTCCAATGCTACAGAGAAGTCAGGATTCCTGGGGCCTGAGGAGAGACCATCCCATTGAGTAAACAAGAGATCATCCGTAAATGCAGAGAGGTCAGCAACTGAGTGACAAGGGCCTGAGAAGTGACTGAAAGACAAAGTGCAGGCACAGAGCCTAGACACTGCTGGGTTTTCCCCTAGGAGCTTGGCAAGTGAAATTGAGGAGAGACATAGGACAAGTCTCTGACCCAGGAATTTCTGCTGCACTTTGGAGTAGCTACAAGTCATATTCTTTGGATGTTGTGTTGTTCTCCTTTTTTGCCACCACTCAGCATTACCAGGACAAAATTTGTGTAGAAAATATATCTGCACTGGGTGGGGGGCGGGGGCTGGAGTAGGGGAGGAAAGAGAGCCTTGAATGGCAACCTCAGTTTCCTGTGCTATGAAATAGGCAGAACACCCCAAGCTCTCTCTCCTTCTGGTTGTAAGGATGAAGAGAACATTGTTGTGAAAGCCTTTTGTAAACAGCTCAGAGCTCCAGGTAAATCACTTTGGAGTCCCAGGTGTGGGTCTGCTGATGACTAAGACAGGACAGGGCCTCTGCATGCCTAGGTCCATTGCGGGTTTTCACTCCAGGCCTTAGTTATCTGGAGATGGAACTTCCTATGTCTCAGGTCAGTGTCAGGTCAAGTGAAAGGTTTATTTTGGGAATAGAAGTGTGACCCATGAATGACTCATTTTAATTTTGTGCAGAATTTTCAAAAAAGGGAGAAGTGGAGGAAGGAAAGAAGGAAGGAAGGAAGGAAGGAAGGAAGGAAGGAAGGAAGGAAGGAA
>NW_020949971.1:1836794-1894897 GCF_900497805.2 Vombatus ursinus
GAAGGAAGGAAGGAAGGAAGGAAGGAAGGAAGGAAGGAAGGAAGGAAGGAAGGAAGGAAGGAAGGAGGGAGGGAGGGAGGGAGGAAGGGAAGAAAAGAAAAGGAAAGGAGAGTGGGAAGGAGAGAGAAAAGGAGGAAAGAAGAAGAGGAAGGGAGGGAAGGTGAGAAGAAAGGAAGGAAAGGGAGGGAAGGAAGGAGAAAGGGAGAAATAGAAGGAAAGGCATCCTTTTAGGCTTGAAAGGTCCTCCTTGAGCCAAAGGGAAATGGGAAAGGCTGAGGTCTCTCCTTTCCTCCTTAAACAGGCAGCTTAGATTATCCTTAATGTGTGAATCATTCCAGTTTGAAGTCCTTTCAACAGTTTGTCTGAGGGCTATTAGTGGGACATATTCTCAACTAGTTAAGGTATCAAAGTTAAGCTTGGGAGGCAGGTAGAGATGACCCCCCTTCCATATAAAATCTTCGGTTTGGTATCTAAAGCCACTTGCCCCTTTCTGCCTTTCTAGCCTTCTTCCACTTTGCCCTAGCCTGGCAGCACTAGCCTTGTTGCTCGTCCTTTCATAGTGCATGCCATCTCCCTGACTGCAAGCTGTCTCTAGCTATCCCCCATCCCTGGAATGTTCTCCCTCCCACCTGCTGGCTTCCTGGGTTGCTTCAAGACTCAGTTCAAATCCCACCTTCAGCAAAGGGACTTTCCTGGTCCTTGTCACCCCCACTGCTCGGGCTTTCTCTATGAAGTGACTTACCATCTGCTCCATATCCATCTCATAAGTACGTCATGATTGACCGAGTATTTGACTTCGGGTGCTTAGCACAGTGGTTGGCATATAGTAAGCCCTCAATTAATATTTGTTGGCTGGTGGGGTCGGTGTGACTGATAGGCATAGCCCTGCCCTTGCCATCACCCATGTGTTTCACAAACTCTGAAATAGTTCCTTTGTTCAATGAGAATCTTTTAGCATTCCATCTTTCCCTCTGCATTAGAACCTGGGGTTTTTGTGTGTCTTTGTTTGTGGCAAGAAAGCTTTGTTGTTAGCACTTTGATTCAGAGTTGGAGCTGGGGCCAGAGACTCACAAGGACCCCAAGCCAGGCTGGCAGGAAGGTCCAGGTGCCAGTCATATTTCAGGTTGAGCCTCTCAAACAGGCACTTGCCATGCGGCCAGGTGGTCATTCAGATATTTCAGCAGCTTCACCAACATCACCCTGCCCTCAGGTAGTGACTTTCCAGGAAACTGCAGAGATATGTGTCCCCTTCACTGGAGGCTAGGCTATGCATCACCAGTAGGACCTGGTTTGGGCTCCTCTCCAGGGTTAGGCATGTCCAGGCTGTGGTCCCACCCATCTTGAGCAGGCTTCTGACCCCCATGCTGGTTCTGGGACCACAAAATGTATTCAGTGTCCTCAAACTTCTCCTTCACAGAAAAAAAAATGCAACATTCCAGAGAGTCCTTGCTGAATTAGAATCCTCGGGGCAGGTGGAAATAGAAAGCCGCAGGTAAAGATTTGTCAGGCAGTTGACTGCAGCCTCAGCCTTAGGGAAGAAGTTCTTGAAAATCAGGGAGATTCATGGCACCAGAGGCAAAAGGCTAGGGGCAAAGAAGGTGGCTGATCCCAAAGGGATGCTGGGGTAAAGTGGCTTGGGGTGGGTGGTCCCAAGGTTTGGCAGGCCCAGCAGCAGAAAGGGGAAGGTCGAGAGGGAGCAGTGCTGTGGAGTATCCTGGATAGGTTCGAGCCAAACTCTATTGAGGCAAGAAATAGAAGCCAAGCCATGTGGTTTCCATAATCCTGTTCCTTATCCTTATGATTGACCTCCTTTCCTTCCTTCCAGTCCTTCCTCCTTCCCAGGCCAGCACTCTGGCACTAGCTATACTCTCCTCTCTTCCCTTTCTTGACCCTTTGGTGAATCAACTCAGCTCTACACTATCTTCAGCTCTCAAAGCCTTCACCCTCTTATCTTCTGCTAATCACAGTTGGCCAAACCCCATGCACGGATTACTTGCATCACCTGTTCCCTTCACTCCTGGTCACATACTGGTGAACAGGGTTGGAGAAAATTTCAAAACTGTGGTGATTGGGTCCACTACAAAATGATATTCTCTCATCTCAGCTGAGTGGTCACTACAGCAAGCAATCATTCAGTGCCTACCTAATGACTTCACCCTCCCACCGTCTGCAGTGGCTGGTCCAAATCTTCTCCTCTCTCACCAAGCCTCCCAAGGCATCCCCTTTGCTGAGGATGTCATCTTGGACTTCACCAGAAGGAGCTGAGGCCATTCACTAGGAGCTCCCTCTTCTCCTCTTCTCACATTACTCAGACATGTGCCCCGCACTGGTTCCAGTCTCCCTCCCCACTCTCTTCCTAACCCTAAAATCCTGCTTTCTATCTCATCATTCTGCCACAACTGTTTTCTCAAAAAGCTGCCATTGATCTCTCAGTTGCCAAATCCAATGGTCTTTCTCAGTTCTTCTCCTTGACCTCTCTGCAGCCTGACCTTCCTGCTGACCTCCAGTCTCATATCTCCTTTTAGACTACCTTTTAGACATCTCAAACTGTATGTCCACCTTAAATTCAACACGTCCAACACATCTTTCCCCCTTAATCCCTCCTCCCGCCTCCTACATTCCCATTACCATCCAGACAACCACCATCTTCCCAGTCCCTCAGGCTAACAACCTAGGTGTCATCCTCAATGCCTCACTATCTCTAAACCTCCCTGTACCACCGTCCCGGTGCGGGAACCCTCTGCTACTATAACCTGCTGGTGGGTTTGCCCCACTCAACTCTCCCTACTCCAATCCATCTTCCATTCAGTCACTAAAATGATTTTCCTAAAATACAGGTCCAATCATGTCCCCCAACCACCCCCATTCAATAAACTCCAGTGACTCCCTATTGCCTCCAGGATCAAACACAAAATGTTTTATTTGCCATTCAAAGTTCTCTATAATCTGACTCCCTTCTACCTTTTCAGTCTTCTTACACTTTACTACCCAACATGAATTCTTGGATCCAGTGACACAAGCCTCCTAGTTGTTCTATAAGCATCTCTCAGCTCCAGGCTTATTTAAAGTCCCAACTAAAATTTCACCTTCTACCAGAAGCCTTCTTAATTTTAATTAAGCGGGATTGCCCTCTTAATTCTAAGGCCTTCCTTCTATTAATTATTTCCTGTTTATCCTGTATACAGCATGTTTGTACATATTTGTTTGCTTGTTGGCTCCTTCATTTGATTGTGAGTTCCCTGAGGGAAGGAATTGACTTTTGCCTCTTTATTGTATCTCCAGCACTTAGCACAGTGCCTGGAAAACTGGAGATGATTAGTAACTGCTCATTGATTGACTGGCTCAGATGAAAAGATGCCTTTTGTCCTTCCCTCTGCATGCAATCTGGTTCCTATTCCCCCCATATTCTCCAACAGATTCCTCCCATTATTAATCCCACTCTCTCTTTTTTCTTCAATCCTTTTCTATCTAGTGATTTTTTTTGCCACTTGCAAACATGCCCATCCTAAAAAATAAAAAAAAAAAAAAACACCACCCCTCATTTGGTCCTACTGTCTCTACTAGTTATCCTCCTATATATCTTCTCTCTTTGGCTAAACTACTTGAGAAAGTTGTCTACACTAGGTTCAGTGTAGACTTACTTTTCTTACTCTCTTCTAAACCCTCAGCAATGTAGTTTCCAACTTCATCATTCCACTGAAACTTCTCTCTCCAAAATCACCTAAGATCTCTTCACTGACAAATCCAAAGCCTTTTCTCAATCATCATCGTTCTTGTACTCTCTATAGCACTATTGATCACCTTCTTCTCCTGGATACTTCCCCTTTCTAGGTTTTGATGACACTGTTCTAACCTGGTTCTCCTCCTACCTATCTGGTCACTCCTTCTCAGTATCTTTTTCTAGTCCTTCATCTATGCAGTTCTCACCAATCATAGCTGTCTCCCAAGGCTCTATCTTAGGTCCTTTTTCTTTTTCCCTGTATATTATCCCATTTGGTACCCTAATCAGATCCCATGGGTACATGTCTGTGCACATGATTCCCTGATCTAGAGATTCAGCCCTAGTGTCCCTCTTGAGCTCCAATACTGCATCCCAAACTGGTTGTCTAGGAGGCATCTCAAACTCAACCTGTACAAAACCAAACTTGTTATCTTTCCCCAAAAATCTTCAGAACTTTCTTATTAATGGCATCACTATCCTTCTTATTCTTCCCATTAACTCAAATATAATTTTCCCATGATGACATTGCATCTTGTGAAATCTTCTATGGATTCAGAAGGAGGCAATGCCTTCACAGCTATCAAATCTAGAGCATTCTTTTGACACTCTCACTTTATAACCTTTCTTCCTTTGAAGTTAATGCCATCTACTCATAACAACTCTTTCTAATAACCAAAGTCATTTCAAGGACATGTTCTCAGACTGACTCATACTTTCATTGTCCCCCCATCCCCTGCTAGCATCTTGGGAAGTTGAATGGCCATGTCGATGTCTTTTCCACCTCCCTGGTTTCCCAGTTCCATCAGAGTTGACTGGTTTTCTTCTGTACCTGCTGGCCTTCATACTTTAGACCTTGCCAAAACACAGAACTTGGAAATTCTCCTCTCTGACCACAATTTTCTGTCCTTTTGCTCCTCTGACCCCATCCCTCTCCACTCTTCCTGAGCTTCAGCCTCTCAACATTCTCCTATTCTCTAAGTCTGTTACAAGCGACCTCTTATGCTGACTCTCCTGTCTTCCCAAACAGCCTGGATCTGATCAGCTAATTTAATGATACGATCTCAGCCTCCCTAGTGTCCCTCCCTGCCTCATCATCCTGATGTGTCCACCGCACAAATAGCCAGCATATAAATATTAATTCACTGCTAACAAGATTAATTGCCCCGGGCTTGATATACTACAAAAATCCATTTGCATTATAGATTATAGGATAAATGATTTTTCTTCATTGGAAAAGACTTTCAATTTAATTCACACAGAATCATAGAATTTTGAAAACGAGAATAGAATTTTGAAAACTTTGAAATTGAGAAAAGATCTAGTCCAAGAGATACCTAACCCAAAATTCTTTCTACAATATCCCTAATAAATGAGTCTCCAGTGAGAGGGAAGCCACTACTATTCCCAATTTTGTTAGATCTGTAACCATTAAGCACTGTTATCTCAAGCCAAAATTTGCCCTCTGGGACCAATGAAAAAATACCTAACCTCTTTTTCACGTGAAAACCCTTTAAATATTTCAAGACAGCTATCCTGTTATTCTCTCTACTCCCCCCTCCCCACCATCACATGCACACACACACACACACACACACACACACACATACACACACACACACACACACACACACACACACACACACGTCTTCTCTTTCCCAGGCTTAACATCCCAAGCTCCTTACTCTTGTGTTGAAGCTCTTTTCCTGGTCACCACTCCCTGCCATCTGTGGCATCACCATTTCTCTGGTGTTCCTTTCCCATCCTTCCCGACCCTTCTATTGGGCCATCTAGAATCCATGTTCCATTGTCAAGATTGCCCTTTATATTAGACTTACTCCCTCCCTTCCCCAGAAATCACTTTATATTTATTTTGTATCTGCTTATATATGTACATGTCCACTCCCAAAAAAATAAGTGATCTCTTTGAGGTTAGGGACTGTTTTATTTTGTCTTTGTTATCACCAACACGTAACACAGTACCTAGTGTGTAGTAGGCACCTAAAATAAGTGTTTGCTGAATTAAGATAAAGTAAACTCATCCTCTTACAGCATGATCTCTAATCCAGCTAACATCTTGGTCATCCTCTTCTAGATTCCCTCTAGTTTGTCAATATCCTTCCTAAAATCTGTCCAGGAGAGAAGAAAGTGGGATGATTACCCCCCTGCTTCAGAAACAACCTACCTCCCTTAGTGAAGCACAGGGGTTCTTGTTAACTTGTTTGGCTATCATGTCATATCAGTTGTTCACCTCTACTAAAATAGATCTGCCATGTGCATAGAGCACTGGCTTAGATACCAGGAGAGCTGTAACATTTAGATAAGACATAGTCCCTCCTTTCATGGAGCTTACAATCTAATAGGGAGATAGACTTAGGACTATGTTGTTCCAAGGCCCCATCTGTTTCTAATCTTCCTGCAGTATCTTCTTCTCCCTCTATCCTGTTATCTTCTTATATTGAAATCTCTTCTTCTCTTTGAGGCCCCACTCATGTCCCTCCTTCTTGAAGGTTTCCTTGACCCTCCAAATGAAAGAAATTTTTCCCTCCTCAAGATTCTCAGAGCATCTTACCTGAATCTCTCCTTTGTGCTTATCTCACTCTGCTTTGTATCAGTCAGTTATGTACTTGCCCTTCCTCTATTAGACTGTAAGTTCCTTGAGAGCATGGCCTGGGAGCTAGCTCTCCATGGAGCTAGCCCCCAGGCACAGTGCTTTGCACATATTTCAATACTTATGCTCCAGGGGATTTGTGCTTTCATCAGCATGGAATTCCCTCCAGCAGGACTATTCATAACCCTTCCAGGATCCTCTTATCCATGTCTTTAATAGATCCTTTGAAACAGATGTTCCCAGTGTGCTGGAGGCCCTACTCTGATTCTTTTCATATTTTACAGCACTCATTTCAGCACTGGAGCTGTCCATCTGTTAGTCTTTGCTCCATTATCCCTTGCAAGAGTGGCCCACATCCTTTTCTGACCATAGACAGCTTTGCTGCTGTTGCTTCAGCCACTTCATGCACGGTCATGATTCATGTGCACTTAGCAGCTGATTAATAAATGTTTGTTAAGACAACATAATGGAATAGGAAAAGCACTGGATGTGGAGTTGGAAGACCTGAGTTCAAATCTCCACTCTACTCACTAACTACATCAGCTATCTCTGACATTAAGCTAGAGCACACTTAAAGCCCTCAGGGTGGGACGGAGGAGCAATTTTGCTTCTGGGCACTCAGAGATTGGCTGCTGAGTATTTGTACCAGACATGTGCAGAGTATCTAGAATATAGAGTATATCCTACTTAGTGTACCCCACCCCCTGCCATCTTGGATTGAGGCTCCAGGTTGAACACAAAACATGAATCTAGCCAAGGTCTCCTCTACCCCTCTGGGGCTCAATCATCACATTCATTCTTCCTCAGCCATCAGAGTCTCAGAACAATAAAAGATTCTGGTCTCTGAGAATCAGAGGCAATCAGGGCTCATGTTGAGTCCATATTCAGACATTGGAGGGCTCTGTAGCATCAGACTTCTCTATACACTAGTCATTTATCACTCTATTGTGGACAAATTGCAGGCTCCCGACCCCTTGTCCTCAGGTTTCAGAGTCAACATTTACTGAGACAACAATCTTCTCCCCTTCCCATCTCTCATCTCTATCCACCTCAGACCTGTTCTTCCACAATCTATGCTGTCCTATGTCCTCACATTCCATTTTGCCTTCTAGAATCCTTTCTCTATTGTTAACACAGTCACCTCTATCCTATGTTTTTGATTTACAATCTTTCCACCTTCTTTCACTATTTAAAAACTAACCTAATTCATAAACCTTTCTCCATTCCCTTCACAATCCAATCCTCCTACCTTCACAGTAGCTATCACATTTCTTCCTAACTTTCCTATTACCATTGAGGGTATCACCATCCTCCCAGTCACCCAAACTTGAAACCTTGGTGGTGTCCTCAACTCCTTCCTCTTACTCTGGCTTATCCACTCAGTTGCCAAATTCTACTAATTCTACCCTCATAACAATTTTTCTGTACAGCTTCTTCTCTCTTCCAACACTGCCACCACCCTGGTACAAGCCTAGATCATTTCATAGCTGGACTATTTCAATAACTGCTGCTTCTTCTCCCTGCCTCAAATCTCTGCCCTCTCCAGTCCATCCTCCACTCAGTTGTCACATTGATCTTCCAAAAGTCATCTGACCACGTTGCCTCCCCTATTCAATAAACTCCAGTGACTTCCTGTTACCTCTAGGATCAAATAGAAAATCCTCTGTTTGGCATTTAAACCCTTTCACAACCAGGCCTTTTCCTCTCTTTCTAGTCTTCTTATACCTTATTCCCCTCCACTTTGCAATCCAGTAATGCTGGCCTCCTTGCTGTTCCTTAAAAAAGTCACACCTTCTCCCAAATCCTGGCATTTTCAGTGACTGTCCCCCATGCCCGTAATGATCTTCTCCCTCTTCATCTCTATTGCTGGCTTCCCTGGTTTCCTTCAAGTCCCAGCTAAAATCTCACCTTCTACAGGAATCTTTCCCAATGCCTCAATACTAGTGCCTTCCCTCTGCTAATTATTTCCAATATATCCTGTATATGGCACATAATATTTAGCATATATTGTTTGTACATGGTTGTTTGCATGCTGTCTCCTTCATTAGATTTGTGAGATCCTTGAGGGCAAATCTGCTTTTCTTGTATCCCTGGTGCTTAGCACAGTACCTGGTACATAGTAAACTCTTAATAAATGCTTACTTACTTGATGACATCTGAGTTTCTCTCTTTACTCATACAGTTTCCACCTTAGTTCAGGCTTCGTTTCCCACCTATAGTGTTGCAACAGTCTTTTACCTTATCTCCATGCTTCAAGTATCTTATCAGAGAGCATTGGGCTCCAAGTAAAAGAAAGGGTATAAACATTTCTTTCTTAAGGCTTATGTGAACTGATATGAAGTGATGTGAGCAGAACCAGGAGGACAATCTACTTAACAACAATATTGTGAAGATTAAAAAGCAAACTTGAATATCTGACCCTTATCAGGGATGTATGGTGAAGACCCTCACACTATTGGACAGTCCTTTTATTCAGCTCTCATTTAACTATCACAAAAGGCACCAAGCCTTTTCTTATCTCAGTTCCTCTAATTCCCCCTTTTTGTCTCAAATATAAATCTAAATTCAACAAATATGTTTTAATCACCTTGAGGTACAAGGCATGGTGTTAGGTACTGCAAATACAGTCACAAAAAGGGGGGGAATCCCTGCCCCCAGGGACCTTACAGTCTAGTGGAGGAAAAGGATCAAAATAAAACACTCATTTTGGGACAGCTCTTTGTCCTAGGAAAATTCTCCTGTTTCTGCCCAAACAGGTCTATTGCCTCGTCTCTAGGACAGCCCTTCAAACACTTGGTGACAGCTATCAGGTCTGCCCTGAGTCCTCTATTCTTCAGGCTAGATAGTGCACATATGGCATGGCTTCCAATTGCCTCCCTATCCTGGACTTCTTGTTCTGGACACTCTCCTTCTAATCCCTATCCTTGTGGCACTCACAACTGAACACAGTCCTACCTTGCAGTGAAATATGGACCCCAGCAAAGCAGAACTTCAGCTTCTTCTACCCAAATCCTTCATTTTCTAGAGGTGGAAACTATGGCCCTTAGAAGTTAAACGACTTGACCAAGGACAGAGAGTTCCTAAATGACAAGACCAAGATGGCGCTAAGGTCTTCAGACTCCAAGTGCAGGATTGTTGCCTCTATGCTGCTAACTCTGATGTCTTCCTGATATCCCAGCCATATTTCTAGCTTTCTATAGGTTAAAAGCCAACAGGTTTTAAGTATTCAGCTTAAGTATTAAGGCTAAGTGCTGGAGATAAAATGTAAGCAAAAAGAAAAATAATCCCTGGCCTCAAAAAGCTTACATTCTAATAAAAGAAGACAACATAAAGAGGAGAGCTAAAAGGGAGTGGAGGGAGAAAGGTATCTGTTCAGGAGCTTGGTATTAAAGTACAGAAACTCAGAAGCACAGCCAGGAGGGGAATAAATCTCAGCAGGACTGGGCTCCTCCACAAAATAGAGGTGATTATAACCATCTGGTCCCCATTAGCATCTAAAACTCAGCATATCCAACACCAAACTAATGATCTTCTCCTATAAGGATACATGTAAAATTCTACAATAAGCGTCAAAAAAATCAACTTTACAAGTGCACACTGGGAGAGGTACAGGGAGATAGTGGTTCCTGACTACAATAGCTAGGGAGCTTTGGTGGATTTCAAGCTAAATATAAAACAATAGTTTGATACACACACACACACACACACACGCGCACACACACACACACACACACACACACACACACACACACACACCCCTCTGGCTTTCCTGGATTCCTTCAAGACAGTTCAAATCTCATCTTCTGCAAAGACCTTTTCTGATTCCTCACCTGCCCATTTCCTCAGAGATCCCTTTCCATTTACACTATACATATCTTATATAGTTATTTACATGTTGTCTCCTCCATTAAACTATAAACCCCTTGAGGGCAGGGACTGCCATTCTCCTTTCTCTGTATCCCCTGAGGATATCACAGTGCCAACCTAGCACCTACTCAGTGTTTCACAAACACTTGCTGACTAACTAATATGCCATCTTCATGGGTAATAGTCCTACTACATTTCATCTTAGTTGGACCACATGTGGAATATGGTGGTCAGTTCCTGATGCCACATCTTAGGAAGGATGTTGATAACCTGGATACATATATGTTATATATGTAGATACTCATCCATAGAGGAGTGAAATCTGGATGGTGAAAGGCCTCAAAATTATGCTGCATTATGCAAGATTATGAAAGGGAGGAGTTAGGCATAGAGTAAAGCAATTAGGGTTAGGGTTAGTAAATCAATCCAATTACCACAACACCCCTAAAGTAACTGATGAAATGCTATCCCTTCATCAGAGATTCGATTAAATCAAATCAGTCAAAAGCATTCCCTCCATTTGTTTGATTACTTTAAATGTCTCTGATGTTCCATTGGGTGGGTTAGAAGTGATGCTGCAAAGGAAGAGCATTTGGATTGGTTGAGGAAACCTGGGACCTTCAGCCCTGCAGAGGACTTCCTATCTTCCCATCTGCCTCTTCGCAGCATCCCTAGAATGGCTAGAGGCAGTGGCCACATCAGAAGTCAAAACTAGTCAAGGCACACATTCAAAGCCCTACCAAGAGCTCAGCAGAGAGCTCTGGAGCACCAAAGCAGAGCATCTGGAGGACTCCCACAAAGGGATTTCCAGGAGCTAGGAGTTACCTCTGCCACACGTGCTCTGGAAGCTTGAACCTACTTTCTCCTGGCCACTTTAAGGACCTGGGGCAGAATCTGTCACAGAGTTTGGGGAGGGATGTTCTGTACCAAATGTTCTTACTGTGTCTCTTGGTAATGACTCCCTTACTAAAAGCTAATTGAGTCCATCTGACAAATTGATTCTTACCTGATAATCAGGAGGAAGCATACCTGTGGTGATTCATGAGCTCCACATCACTAGAAAATCAGTCCTCCAATCCGTCAGTACTAGCCCCAGGCTCTACAGGGCCAAAGAACCAACCTGGGGGCACTGAACCTGCCAGTTTATTTGGGGGTTAGGAAGGGAGCACCAGTCTCTATGTGCTAAAATTAGTGGAAGGCACTGGGCGTGTTTGGTAGATAAAAGAAAACTTTGGAGAATTGATAACTGTCTATAGAAAACGTATTATACTTATATTTGGCCCCAAAAGGCAGAATAGGGTATACTGTGGAAAAGCTACAAAAAAGCATATCTAGACATCATATACATGAGAGTTTCCTATTAATCAAAGCTATCAAGAGAGGAACAAGCTGTTTTAAAAAGAAGGGGTTTTCTCTCCTTGGAAATCTAACACAAAGGCTGGATGGCCACTCCTCAGGGAGGTTGGGGGGGTGTTTGTGTCGGTTTTGGTTCACCTCAGTGGCCTCAAAGATCACTTTCAATGCTCAGATCCCATTTTGTGGATGGTGGCAGGAGCAGATATCACAATATACAAGGACTACCAGAGCTGACAATTTAGTGAAGAAGAACTTATGATATGGAAAGAAATAACAATAATAGACAACTTTATAGGAGAA
Organism: Vombatus ursinus; assembly: GCF_900497805.2. NCBI lineage: Eukaryota > Metazoa > Chordata > Mammalia > Diprotodontia > Vombatidae > Vombatus > Vombatus ursinus. The sequence goes on from NW_020949971.1 coordinate 1,848,647, forward strand.
GTGCCCTAGAGTTCTGTTACCAACAAAGGTGACAAAAAGGAGGAGGTGTCTGAGCAAGCTGATGATAACTCCTTGAGGTGCATTCTTTGCTAAAAGATAATGTTTATTGGCTCATCTCACTTCAATATAGACTGACTAATGCAGCAAATCACTTAAAATAAACACATAGACATGAACTTACCTTGGATCGCAGGTAAAGTTGTTTGTATCCAATTCCAACCCTGCCTCCTCCTCCTCCTCCTTACATTCCACTCTGGGGAATTAACTGCCATCCTGAGTCCAAAGATTGCAACAGGAGACATTAAGTGCCCTATTAAAGTGGAAAGATGGTCAGTCCAATCTTCAGTCCCTTGGAGGTTCCTTGCTGCTTTGTGGTGACCCCACGGGATCCGATCTCCCCCAGGACACTTAGATTTCCTTAACCCTTTGTTTCTGTGACCAGGCTGAGCCTCTGAATTTATGACTTCCCAAGGTTAAAACAATAGGGCTTCGCTGGAAAGTTAAGGCTTTCCTCTTCTTTATTACCTTCTCCTTCCCTGTTTTGGATTTCTCATCTTTCACTCCTGTTTTCTCTTTGGGCTGCCCCTGCCTCCCCTCAGAGCTTATTGTTAGATGCCTGTGTCTGACAGAGAGGGGGCCTGACTGGGAGCTCTAAGCACATGCTGACATCCTAGGGCACCAGCATTACATGAGGGTGCCAAACAGTACTTTAGTTGCTGTTCAACTAGGAAGCCATTCAGAGATTTGGAACTCCACTTGAAAGCATTGCTAAGGGTTGGTTGGTCTTCCGAAACAGGTGATTAAAATGACTTGTGGGGTTGGGTCTTTGGAACTCACTTGGTACCTATTTCCCAGAATTACAAGGTGAGTTCCCTTGTGGCTGTGTGTTTGAGCAGAAGTCCAGCCTGAGGGACTCCTGGGAGCAAGCAGACATCTCAGTGGCTGCTTCCTGTGTCTCTAAGATGACACTCCTCATCTGCTCAGCCTGGATCCTTGTCCTCACCAGAGGTGAATATCTGGGTGAGATAGGAGGCTTGGCCCCAGGATATTGCCTCGTGGGCTCCACTCTGATTGTCTGAGTGACCATGGGGGTGAAATGGAGGCAAGCCTTTTCATTCTGCCACCATGTCCAGTGTGGTTGTAACTTAAGAGCATTCTAGGCCAGGGGATGCCATTCTTACAGATGACAGGGTGATTGCTCAAGGACTGTAAGGGGCCTCAGACACCATCTAGTTCATATGCTCATTTTGCAGAAGAAACTGAGCCCAAGAAATGGAAACATAGGATGCTAGATCCATAACTGGAAGGCAGGGAGGTTAGCTGACTTTCTCAGAGTCACGCAGGTAGCAGTTCAGAAGTGGATTTGAACAAAGTCCTGTGACTACAGTGCCTGGATTCACAATGACTCCTGCTATGAGAGAGATTTCTGGGAAGGAGAAACTAGAAGTGAAACCCTCTTATATACTGTTCAATGGAGCCAGTTGGGGCTCAGGCAGTGCCTTCTACCTTCAGCATGCCAACCAACCAGAGTCTGGTATCTTGGGAGTTCCTTTTCTAGACTGTGTTGGCTAACCTTGAAGTGGAAGCCCTCTTGCTGAGAACTGATAGAATGGGCCCAGAGAGTGGGCTGGTGGCATCACGGACATGAACTATGTCTAATACCACCCCTCCTTCCTTCTCTTCTTCAGAGGGAGAAAGACAGAAAGACAGAAACAAGCAATCTCTCCTTTCAGGGCTGCTGACCAAGAAAAGCTTGTGCTCACACTTGTTTCCTTGCCTGTAAGCGCTTTCCATGTCTATGCCAGCTCATTCTATATTTAAAAAGAAAGACAGTGACCACAATAATCTGTGTGTGTGTGTGTGTGTGTGTGTGTGTGTGTGTGTGTGTGTAAAGCACCACTTGACAAACTGCTGCCTCAGTGACTAGAGGTCTAAATTACACTCAGAATGTGTTGCATGCACACATCACCACAGCACATGCACAGCCATAAAAGCAAATATGCACAGCAGCAAAGAAGCTCCAGCAACAACAAATAGAACAGAGCTACAAAATAAATAAATAAACAAGTAAGGCAGCATAAAACTAGGGGCACACAGTTAACAGCAAAAGGAAGCGAAACTACCTGTAAGTGTAGCTACCAAGTAGACACAATACCAATACAAAACAAACATAACCAGAAAACAGTCATGGAACAGAAGCATATTTAATGCGAAATAACTCCTACATCAATGGAGATACGCAGTAACAATGAAGGCACACATTGCATCAGTGAATTCTTGCATTATCATCTGCCGACACATGCAATCATTTCACCAAGAGTGCTCTAAGTTAGTCTGGTCCCTAGTCAGATGGCCCTCAATCTCCTGGGATTTGCTGCCTTATCTCGCCCTATATATATGCCATTTGATGGTTTGGGGCTATCTTGCCTACCTAAACTTGAACTTGCAGAGGGTCCATATTGGCTAGCTCTGTTACTGCATTCTGAATGGTGTGTTTATATCTTGGGAGACTTTCCTGCTGAAATACAAGGCAGAAAAGTGCAGTCTCTGGGTTCAGTCTTCTCCCATCATTTGAAATGGTTGTTGGGGTTCAGTCTAGTCTTCTATACTTGAAATGTCTGTTTCTGTCCCATTATCTTGGTCAGGAGGTCTTTTATGACTGGCAGGTGGTCTCTTTCACTTAGAATCCACTGAGATGAATGTCCATCATTTTCAACCTGTCTCTCAGGAGGCTCCCCCCTTATTTACCAGTTAGCAACAAGTGATTCTGATGAAGCATCTTTTCAGGACCCCCAGGAGTTTGGGGGTCAAGTTGCCCCATCTTTCCACAATGGTGTATGGAAGAATACTCCATCACTCTGCCTGTTTGTGTGTCCCATAACTCCAAGATTTCTCAGAACAAACCAGTCATGAAAGTCTTCAATTCATTGAGCATCATACCATCAAACATTTCCCTCAGCATTGTTCCAGTTGAATATGTAAATAGGTGTTATGTATTTCAGAGTCTCAATCATCCCAAGAGATACTGCTTATCAGTAGCATCTGCAATTTCTCCATCCTCAAAGACTATAAAATATAAATCAATAAGTAGATGTGGCATCATTCATGAGCGTTCTGTGCACGTACAAGGAAAGCCACATGCTGTTTACACTGATTTTTTTCTTCTGGTCTCTACCTTTGTTTCAATGAATCCTGACAGAAAGCCCATACTCTGAAAAATACTTTTCCCATAATGGTCCCTGGTTCTAAAACCTAGTTGGGCATGACTATGCATATCTTGTGAATTGGTCAGTCCCCACCAATATATGACTTTCATTCTTACTATTTCCTCCCAGGAATAGAAAGTCAGTGCAGCCAAGCTCCAAAAGCATTGCTAGTACTTATGTTCTTCAAATGTGCCCCATGACTTGGTAGTACTTTTCTTTATATAAAACAGGCATGTTTCACACTTCTTGGTGACTTCTGCAGCTCTCTTGGGCCACTAATATCTGTTTCTTACCATATCTAGGGTCATTCCTTGACCCCTATGTAAAGCTTTCCTGGCTTTTGGGTGATATGCACTGGACAGCACCAACTGCTTCCTGGTTCCATGCACAGTGTCCATGAAGATCCCATAGGGCACTCTATTGCTTAGCACCAATGTTTCTCCTTGCCTCAACAGGAACAGTCTTTGGGGAGACTGATGGTTCAGTCCTTTGCCATCACTACCTCACACTGTGGTTTGTATTAAGACTTCATGAGCTTCTGTATTGGCCATTTGGTCTCTTTGCCAGTCATCCACAGATAATCGAGGCAAAGAAGGTTGCAACAATGAGAGGAGCTTCATGAATGTTGTTGGCATACTACCTGGTGGAAGTAACAGATTTTCAGCTGAACTGCCCTCTACTTATAATCTCATTTGGGGGTGTCATGCATAATTTTACACCTTCTGTAGGTAAACCCATAGCTTCAATGTCACATGGTCTTCTGTGCAGGGCATCTTCCATTTGTATTAGTCTTCCCTGGTTCACCAAATGCTAAATTCACAATTAGCTAGGGCTGCTACTTATATCTGGCAAACAGTATAAATTGGTACTGGTCAGAATATGTCAGTAGATTGTGTTACAGGTTCACACTTGTAGCAATGGTAAATAAATACAGTTCTAACAGCCCACCTCGATGCCAGGAACCCCAGCTTGTTGATGGCATAGCGAGTCTCATCGTTGCTTGACTGGAGCAACAAAAGTTGCAATTGGCTTCATGTGACCATAATTCTTTTGGCAAGGATTGACTGCAAAACTTCAAGGTTAGCCTCTCTATTCAGGACAAAAGGCTTGTCTGGGATAGCATATACCAATACTAGTTCACATGGAAGAAAGCAATTGACCAATCTTTGAAAGTTTATTCTCATCTGTCCATCCATTTGGTCTCTGAAGGACTTTGCAGGTTTTAAGAAAACTTTGTTTCATATCTTTCTGTTTCTCCAATAATATATGCTTCAGTGAGGTCATTTCATGGTTTAATAATGGCATCAGCATTTTTTTTTACAAATTTACAATAATAACTACCAAATCCTATAAAAGTGTCTTGGGTCTCGTTTGGATGAGGCCAAGTTAGAAGTATTTCTATCTTTTCTGGGTCAGTGTTCACATCTGGTGATATACCATGACCCATATACTTGCCTAAAGCTCTGTAAGACTGGTCCTTGCCAATGGAAAGTTTTAGGCCTTTGTCCCATAGCCAATCCAATATTTTCATCAATCTTTCCTTGTGTTCTCCTAAGGTCTCACAAAGACAATGATGTCGTCAAGATGTTTCAACATTTGTCAGTAATTCATGTCTCCAATTACTTTCTCCTTCAGATTTTGGAAAGTGGAAAGCCCCCCTAAGGTCTTAAGTCATGAGTTCAAAATGGTAAAATCCAATTGGACAAATGAAAATAGTCTCCTTGCCTTCCTCTGCCCCAAATTGGGCAGTGAGGTAGTGCAATAGATAAAACACTGAATTTTAAATCAGGAAGGCCTAAGTTCAAATCTGGTCTCAGATACACTTACTAGCTGTGACTCAACAGGTGATTTAATCTGTTTGCCTCAGTTTTCTCAACAATAAAATGGAGATAATAATGACACCCACCTTCCCAGGGTGGTTATGAGAACCAAAGGAGATAATATTCATATTCTTCCCTTCTTTTCCAATACCACCACTATGGGTACTGTCTATGAATTATTAGACTGTGGTGAACCCATTCAACAACAGGTTCTGTAGATGTTCTGTGAGGTCACTCAATGAAGACAAAAGGAATTGTTATAGTGCTTTCCAAACATGACCAAGATTTGGTGAGCTGAGTCATGTGCTTCAGATCTTGAGCACATCCCATGTCCCACTCATGCCATGAGGGGTTGAGAGGATGGGAAGGGAATAAGCATTGATTTGGTGCCTACTACATGCCAGGCTTTCTTGTGGGTTTCTAACGTGGGCTTTGTAACCTTCCTTCCATTGCTTTACCCTGTTAGCTTCACCTCTATTTTGGTAAGATCCTTAAGATCACAGCTTTAGGCCTGTCTCTACTGATCTCTATAACAGGTGTTCATGTGAATCACAAAGTCAGCTGGCTTCTCCTCTCTCTGCTAAAATGTAGATGCCTCAAATGCAGAATATGCTGGTTGGGTGTCTCAGCACCCCCAAAATGCTTTTCAGGTTTTTAATTGGGTCCATCAAATAAATATGGGCTAACATCTATCAGTCTCCCCAGAAGTCTATAAGCTTTCCTCCTGAAGTTTTCCATCAGAAGATTATCCATCTTCACTGTGTCAAAACCTTTTCAATTCCATAATCCCACTGATGCAAGTGTAAGCCAGATTTCCCATGTTTGTTCACAGGAAGGTGTGAATCCTTTCTTGAGAAAATTCCTAATTTTGACCAGTGGTGCTTCTCTGCCATGACATATATGTACTATCCTGCTGGGCTTTTCTGGCTGATCCAGTGAACCTCTTCCCTTCAGGGAAGTTCTCTCTTTATGACACAAAGGGGCTGGCCCTACCTTCTGACCATCTCCTCTATGATGAACTAGTGACCTGTTTCCTGGTCATGGCAAGTATAGGTTGTGACCAAAGCATTCATGCCATACTGCTACCTGACTGGGGGAAGATATATTCCATGTAAATCTAGGTATGGGTAGGGGCAACTACCCTAGGTAAGGATGTATGGATTCAGTCACTTTCATTAGAATAGCCTTTTTAAACTGGTCATTGACATGGCCTAACACTGTGTAGGTGACTACCTGAAGGGATTTTCAAAGCTGGACTGCACTTGTTTTCTTATCCAATATTTCCTGCCATGAATATTGCAAGTTGTTACATAACTCCTCTTGTTCAGATTGAAGATTGAGGACCAATGTCCAGACACTGTCTTCATCTGGATATTTTCAAGGTATTTGCAAATGGTCAAATGAGTTTAGTAGGTCTCAGAGGAGATCCTTCATGGATTCTCCTCCTCCCTATATTTACGGTCTATTTCACTTACCAGTAATGCCTTATCAATGTTAACCTGCATAAATTGACATTATTTTCTAAGTACAAAAATCATGTTTTCACAAAGTTAATCTATAATGCTAATATTTGCCCAGTCACTAAAGAGCAGTGTATCAATTAGCCAAACAACTTGGTTGATTCCCAACACTAATTAACAACATCAGCAAAGTAACATGTAAATAAACAACTGTAATAAAATGGCAACCATGAAAGGGTTGGTATTCTCTTAGATATCAAGTAGCCAGCATTAAAATTAATGTTACTGAGTAATCCATTGGGCATACCCTATGGATTTCAATGGAAATAATTCACATGAAAACCTTGAAAGGAATTTGTACAAAAAATATTTCTAGCAGCTCTTTGCGTGGTAGCAAAGAATTGAAAATTGAGGCGATGCCTGTCAATTGGGGAATGGCTGAACAAGGTGTAGCATAGATTGTGTTGGAATACTAGTGTGCTATAAGAAATGATGATCAGGATGGTTTCAGAAAAAGCTGGGAAAACTTATGTGAACTGATGCAAAGCAAAGTGAGCAAAACTAGGAGAATATTGTGCACAGTAACAAATATTATAATGATGATCAACTATGAAAGACTTAGCCATTTTGATCAAGACAATGATCCAAGACAATTCCAAAGCAGCCATGCTGGAAAACATTATCCACCTCCAGAGAGAGAACTGATGAACTCTGAGTGCAGATTGAAACATACTCTTCACTTTATTTTTCTTTCTTTTGTGTGTGTTGTGTTGTTTTTTTTTAACAACATGATTAATACATGTTTTGCATGACTTCACATGTATAATTGAATCATATTGCTTGCCTTCTCAATGGGTGGGGGAGGGGTGAGAGAGAATTTGGAACTCAAATTTTTACAAAAATGAATGTTAAAAATTTTAATGTAATTAGGAACTATTCAATGAAATAAATACAAATGCAATCAAAGGGAGAAATAATTTAGATTTTTTAATGTAGGAAATTAAAACAATAATGATAACAAAAGAACAAAACAAAGTAGCATTAAAATTAAATACATTAAACATTAATACAACATTAAAATTAGTATACAACAATCTTCCTCTAAAGTAGCCAATATTGGGCTAAATTCTATGTTAAACTCAAACAGTAAAAAGAAGAATGAATAAAAATATTAAAAAGAAAATTCAGAAAAAATTCAAGATCAGAATTAATCTTCATAGAACTAATATGATAAATACTTGAGCAATACTGGGGGGTGGGGGGAGAGTTTTGTTTAATAATACAAAAACCAGAACTGAAAGAGTTCCCAAGATAAAAACCCCCAAGAGAAAAAAAAAATGAAAGCATCATAGATCAAGTTCCCATTTGTAACAGTAGGTGTCAGTGTGGATCACCAGGAGTCTGTGCTCTCTTTACTCCTACCAACCAGAAAGGAGCAGGCGTCAAAATCCTCATAGACCAATCCTATCTCTACCCACTGAGCTGGATTCAAGGTGGGACATTCTTTCCAGTCCCTTTGCTGTTGCCCTCCCTTGGACTCACCTGAGCTATTCTCTTGGATCAGGTCAGAAGCAGAGCCTTAGTTAGTCATAACTCCAAGTGTGAGCTGACCTCCTCAGTCACACTCTTAACTAAAACCAGTCATTCTTCTCCAGGCAATTGAAGTGAATGATCAAATTCAAGGTTAGGTTTCTTCCAACTTGTTTTTCTTTCCCTTGTTTTTTATTATTCAGAGGTAGCTAGGTGGCCCAATGGATAGAGCATTGGGCCTGGAGTCAGGAGGACTTGAGTTCAAATCCATCCTCAGATACTTACTAACTGTGTAACCCTGGGCAAGTCACTTCACCACTGTCTGTATCAGTTTTCTCAATCATAAAATGGGGAAGATAATAGCACTTACCTCTATTGTGAGGGTCAAGTGAAAAAACATTTGAATAGCACTTAGCCCAGTGCTTGTTACATAACAAGTGCTGAATAAATGTTTATTATCTTCCCTTAAATACCAGTTCAGTAAGCTTCCATGGATGTCTATTTGATTCCCAACAGGAAATAGGAACTTCCAGCTGTTACATTTAGTGAGTTACCCAGCCAAGCATGACCCTGTCAACACTAATGCCACAGTTAAGGTACACATGCAAATGAACATCATGATTAACCAGACTTTCATAGAAAGAAAAGGCAAATGTCAGCATAAAGGAGAAGCTTAGCTCACAACCAGAGAACAAATCATGAACTCCTATTGATACACAAGAAAGTGGAGGGGGAAGGAGATCAGGGAGTGGCAATTCAGTTATTCCCCATTCCCTGTCAGTCATCTACCAGCCTGCAAGTGATAGCAATCTCCATACTTCTCCGCTAACCATCACTGTCTTCTGGTCTGTTTTCTTAATGTAGCACAGCCACTACTATGGTTCTGCAGAACAAAACTTCCTTCACTAGTCACCAGTCTTTTCTATGTATTTTCTCCCCCTTTGGAATGTAAATTTCTTAAAGGCTAGGACTACCTCACTTTTGCATTTCTATTTCCAATGCTTAGTACAATTCCTGGAATGTGGCAAATGCTTAATAAATATTTATTCCTTCATTCATTCCAAATCACTTTTGCCTTTCTCTGGTCACATGGTAGCTCTCCTGCTTTCCACGTCCTTTCCCAAACCCTTGTAGGACTACAACGATCACACCCCCCAGTTCTTTCCAGGGATGGGGCCACAGTCTGTCTAGTCTTTGGGACTTGAATTCACCGGGGACAGCTGCTTGTTGTCTTGTCGTTTCCTTTCTTTTCTTGAGTTTTAACTCCCTACTAAGTATTTTATTCTCGTCTTCCCAGTTGAATATTTATTTATTAAATAAAAAGCACTCTTTAATACCTGCATTTCAGCCTTGAAACACCACATATTTCTAAATTAATTTCCTCGTTCAGTGCCATATCAAACTACTAAAGAATTATTTTAAAGAGCTAAAAAATAATAATAATAAAATTCATCTGGAGGAATAAAATGTCAAGAATATCACAGGAATTATCTTTTGAAAGTGAAGGTAAGTAGCCAAACTACCAGATCTTAAACTATATTACAAATGGTAATCATCAAAGCAATCTGGAACTAGATAAGAAATAGAGTGGTTGATCAATGGAATGGATTAGGTGCACAATACACAGAAGTAAAGAACCACAGTAACCTAGTGTTTCATAAACTCAAAAATCCCAGCCATTGAGGCAAGAATTCACTGTCTGACAAAAACTGCTGAGAAAACTGGAAAGTGGTCGGGGAGAAACTAGGCACAGATCAACATCTCACACCATGTACCAAAATGAGCTCAAAATGGGAACATGGTTTAGACACAAAGGGTAATATCATAAGCAAATTAGGGGAGCATGGAAAAAAATACCTGTCAGATCTTCAGATAAGTGAAGAGTTCTAGAGATAGAGAGGATCAAAGGTGGTTAAAATTGATAATTTGGTTGCATTAAATTAAGCAAACAAAACTAATGCAGCCAAAATTAGAAAGAAACTGGGGTGGGAGAGAAATTTACAGCAAGCTTCTCTTATAAAGTTCTCATTTCTCAAACTGAGGGGACTGAGTCAATTTATAAAAATAAGAGCCATTTCCCAATTGATAAATGGTCAAAAGATATGAACGGGCAGTTTTCAGAAGAATAAAACAAAGCTGTCAATAGTTATGTAAAAAATGCTACAAATCACTAATGATGAAGAAATTCAAATTAAAACAACTCTGAGGTCTACCTCATGCCCATTATACTGTCTAAGATTACAAAAAAAGGAAAATGGCAAATGCTAGAGGAAAAATAGGTACTCTAATGCAATATTAGTGGAGGTATAAACTGATCCAACCATTCTGGAGAAAAATTTGGAAGTATGCCCAAAGGGCTATCAAACTGTGCATACCCTTTGACCCAGCTATACTACTACCAGGCCCATGCTCCCAAAGAGATCAAAGAAAGAGGATATGGGTACAAAAATATGTATGGCAGCTCTTTTTGTGGTGGCGAAAAAGAGGTGCCTAACAATTTGGGGAATGTCTGGACAAGTATATGATTATGATGGACTACTATTGTACTGTAAGAAATTATAAGGAAGATAGTTTCAGAAAAACCTGGGAAGACTTATATGAACTGATGCAAAGTGAAGTGAATAGAACTAGAAAAACAATGTACATAGTAGCAACAATATCGTAAGAATGATCAACAGTGAAGGATTTAGCTACTCTGATTAATACAGTGAACCATGACATTTCCAAAGGACACATGATGAAAAATGCTATCTACCTCCAGAGAGAAAATTGATGAACTCTAAGTACAGATTGAAACATTTTTTCACTTTCTTTTTCTTTTCTTTCTTTCTTTCTTTCCTTCTTTCCTTCCTTCCTTCCTTTCTTCTTTCTTTCTTTTTGCAACATGGCTAATGTGGAAATATGTCTAGTATGACTTCATATGGGATGTGTCATATTTCTTGCCTTCTCAAGGGGGGGGAGAGAGAAATTGGAACTGAAAATAAATTTTTTAAAACACCATGTATGTGTCAGTACATATAAAAAGCCCATCAAACACATATATTTGAGTACATTGTGTTTTATAAAAGCTTGACAAAAATGCATATGTATTTTCTGCCCCTTTCAACAGCCAAATCATTCACATGAGAAAGGGACAGGACCTTACACATGCTATAATGGAGAGAGCACACTGGCATTGAAGAGCAGGACACTCAACTCTGTCATTTATTGGCTGAATGAATCTGGGAAGGACTTTTCCATTCTGGACACAAGTCCTCTCTAAGTTGGACTAACTGACCCCAAAGTCCTTGGTGGTGCAAATCCTAGGATTGTTCTCAGAGCCACACTCAACCTCACCTTGAACGAGGTGCTGCAGTCCATTCAGACTAAGTCTCAATAAGATAATGACTTGAACAATGGAAAATGGAATTAAGGAAACATCACCAAACCTCAAGCCCTCTTGGGCTTTCTTTCCACCAGCCCTGCTAAACGGGCCATTTCTTATTAGAACACAGGCTTCTTGGAACAGGAACTTTATGGCCTTGCTGTTTATGTTGCCAGAGCTAAGCACGATGCTCTGTACATGGCAGGTGCTTAATAAATGCTTTTTCATTCATTCATCCAACAAATATCTGCACTGCGGGACTGAGCTCTCTGTTTTCCCGATTTCATCCATGTTCATCAGCTGACCTTTGCTGAATGCTCAATGGGGGAAAAACAGGGAAAAATGCTTCCCTTCAGATCTCAAATAGGAAAACCCCCTGGTATCCATAAATTCTCTGTGTCAGGGAATTGGCAGGCTCCCTTCCTCGGGATGCATCCTGGCTGACAATCACACAAAAGGAGACCACAAAGTATATCTTAAATGTTTCAGTGCATGGATTTTCCTAACTACTTCTTTCAAGTCTCAGATGAGCACCTTGTGCCAAGATCAAACCCTGCTAATTTCATGGTGGCTGGCCAGCATCCTCAGGGAGCCAAAAGAAAGCATGAGGATGGAGGCACTCACCCATCTCATCCAAACAACAGAATGTTTCATGGACAGCTGGAAATCTGTCAGACAGATCAAAGGGTCTCCCTATCTGTGACAGGTGGGGGTTGGCTAGGTAAGCTAGGAGCACCCTGCCTTTCAGCTCTAAACTAGCCAGGAGCCTAAGTCAGACTGTTGAAACTAACTGCTTTCTCTTCTCCCAGGATTTCAGTAGAAGCCTCTTATCCTTATCCTTACATTCACATTTTCCGTTAAAATTCAAAATATTTGCTGAAGCCAGAGGGGCAAGAGTGTGCTGCCCCAACATGCCAAGAACCTCAGGGTCTGAACTCAGTCTTTCTTTCTCCAAGAAATGGAAATACCAGAGAGACAACATTCTACTATTTCCTGTCTCAGAAAAGTGAACATCTGGTATTGTTTCCTCATGTCTCCCAGCTCTTAGAAACAAAGTTCTCTGGAAAGAGTGCCAGTTGTGGCATCAGATGGACTAGGATCAAATGCCATCTTTGATATTCCTAGCTTCGTGACCTTAAGTAGGTTGATTCCTCTCTCTGAGTCTCAGTTTCCTCTTCTGTAAAAGGAGACCCTTCAAGTAAACATGTAAGGTCCCTTTTACCTTGAAAGCCTTACTAGCTTTGTGACTTTAGGAAAATCCTTTTGCCTCTATGGGCCTCAGTTTCTCCCGTCTGTGAAATTAGAGACATAGAGTAAATGATCTCTAAGTCCTTCCCGTCTTTGTGTGGCACAACAGGAAGGGTGTGGCAGTCGGAAAGTCAGAGCCTTGACTTGAATTCCATTTCTGTTGTTCCCCGCCTGTGTAACCACAGGCTCCTCATCTGCTGATGCTCTGGGCCTCAGTTATCTCGTCTAAGAAGGTCGGGAGGGGGAGGGAGCTAAGGTGCCTTCTAGCTCTGATCTAAAATCCTGTGATTCTACACCCTCAGCCTGTTATGGTGGACATCTGGTCTGATCAAACTCCTCCATGTACATCTGAAGCCATGCCCATTCCCCAGAGCCTCAGAGAAGATCCGACCCTAATCCTTCTAGAACCCTAGGTCTCTGCTCAGTAGGATCACCTGGTGCAGTCTGGGATCATGGGCCACCCCTCACTCTCACCCTCTTCTATGGTGTGGCATTGGCAGCAGGAAAGAGCAGAATGAACAGTCCCAGCTACTAGGTGAGAGAAAATGCCCAAGAATGCCCATAGCCACCCTTCACTGAGCTTCCCTGGTCTAGTTATTGGGCATGAAATGGGAAGGAACCACAATTTGGGAGGCAGCTTTCCTGATGTCTAAGGAAAGGGGCCCCTTTATTCCCAGGAGAAATGAGTATGGGGAGCTGAAACCATAGAAAGGTCAGCATTTTCACTGAGAGGTGAGGCAAGATTCCATGACCCCCATTCACTCCCTGATAACTGCATGCCACTCTGGAAAACCAAACTCACAGTCACCTCTTCAGAGGTCATTCATTCCCTGATTCCAGCTTCCCTTTCCACAATGGGGTTCATCTCTGTTCCCCAGCACCTCATGCAGTGCTTTATATCCAGAAGGTATTTAATAGTAGACTAGATTTAGATCTGAAAGGGGCCTCAGAAACTGGCCGGTCTGGGACCTTTTATTTTACAGAGGAGGAAACTGAGGCCCAGACAGGCAAAGGGATTTGTCTAAGGTTAGCCGGGAAGTTCATACAACAACTGGGATTGGAGGCAAAGAGAAAAGGTCCAGGGAGGAGATAAGAGTAGGAAGGGGAATCTGGCACAAATGACAAGAGCCCAGCAGTCTGGAAGGAGCCCAGCACCATTGCATACCTTTGCATCTTTCTTAGCAATATTATTATTTGTCTGTTGCAATTGACTGCCATGGTGAAACTGGTGAGTTTCAAAGAAAAAAATGTGATATAAAAATTTCTGCCAGTCATCCAATAGAGATGCTAATCAACCAAAGAACTACTAATTACACACATACAAAACATAATTATATTCTAATATAATTGGTAACTATATGTATTTACATATATGTAGGCATGTGTATATGCATGTACCCATGTATTTATGTGTACATGATTCTGGCCTATGGACTGACTTACCTGCTATCCTCTTTAATCTCTAGAATTATTATGCTAGGACCACACCCATTTCCACTGGATTCCTGTTTGGCTACCGAAATGTTCATTTCCACCTCTCTTCCCACCAAACATCCCCACCTGGTAGGCATGGCAGAAGAACTATGTCCCTTATCTTTTCATCTCCACCAGTCCCTAGCAGCTTGGAAGAGTCAGTAAGGGCTTCAAAACTGAATGCCACATGTGGGCCACATGCTCCAAGGCAAGAGTTTGGACCTGGGAGCCGTGAATATGCTTGAAAGTAGCAGGATGCCCATATTTCAATATATGTAGTCCATTTCCCTCTTAATCCTCTGTGTTTTAATGTATGTTTTGAAAAGCATGATTCTCAGAAGGGGTTATAGGTTTCATCAGGATTGTCCCCAAAGGAGTCCAGCACACCAAAAGATGAAGGACCCCTGCTCGAAAGAATTGATTCTTTGTGTCCATCCACTGACAGAGGTGACTGGTAGCCAGGGCACACAGATGGGCTTCAGAGAGCCATGTCTAAGTGCTCTTTAGGAATATTGAATCAAAATGTTCAAATCTTAGCAAAAGACTACAGAAATATATTTTTAAATTCACTATAAATAAGTTGGATAAATAATAGGTATAAAAGGGTTGATCAACATAAGGAAATTGACATAATCCATCATATTAAATAAAGCATTTATTAGGTGCTTACCATGTGTCAGGCACTATACAAATACAAGCACATGACACCATTCCTACCCTCAAGAAGCTTACTTATGTTCTAATGGGTGAAGACAATATACGAAGGGGAGCTGGGGAGCAGAGGGGAGGGGCAGAGCAAAGAGGCACTACCCCATGGGGAAAAGCTAATGGTGAGAAAGTGAAAACCTGAGTCAAGCTGCAAGTGAAGGAAGCCCAGCAGGGCCCCTTATGAAATGTCTGGGCTAGGGATTTACCAATCCTGAGAGTGGGTCTGACAGTGCAGGTATCTTTAGAGTAAGAAGGCTGAGTGAATGAAATACCAAAATTGGAGATCCTTTTGACTCATATTTCTCGGTTGTCAAGGATGACAGCAAAGGAAGACCATGGAAATGAACGGGTAGACATGTAAGGCTGAGCTAAGCATGATTATGGAATGAAGCCCAGTGCTCAGGCTAAGAGAATTTTTCATTTGTTTCTCTGACTGAATGTGTTTTAACCTTCAGTCTGGCTCCCAACACTGAGCAACCAGCCCAACCAGGACTGGGCAGGAGAACACTTGGAGTAAGGGACACTGTGCAGCTCCCAGCCTAGACCCACTGACAGCAAAGTCAAGTACAGGAAGGCATGATGAATACAAAGAATTCAGAGAGACATGGGAGACTTGGATGAGCTGATGCAGAGAGAAGAAAGAAGAACCAAGAGAACTATGATTACAATTATGTAAATGAAGACAACACTAAAAGTACCCAGAGCACACCTAGAAGAAGGAGGAGGAAGAAGAAAGGGAAGAGGAGGGGAAGGAGGAGAAGGAAAAGAAAAAGGAGGAGGAGGAAGAAAAGAAGAAAGAGGAGGGAAGGAAGAAGAAAGGAAGAGGGGGAGGAGGAAGGACAGCAAGAAGTTTGCATTTGATAATTATATTAATGCATTAATATATAATTAACATAAATATAATTATATGATACAAATAGAATTTATAATTGTTTCTTAATATATAGATATAATTCATCATAATTTAGATATCATTCTCAACCTTCAGGAACTGGAGACCTCAGACATACATGGACCCTCAGCTGGCCTCTGACTTCAGTCCTTATTGTCCCCCTCTACCCCAGAAGGCTTTGGGATGTAGATCAACAGAAGTACAGACTTAGTACACTGCCTCCCCAGCCACCAACCTGACAGTCTAGAAGAATGGGGCACATGGGAGGGGGGTGGTGAGGGGAAAAGAAGAGTGGAAGGACATGTTGGGCCTAGATTGTACAAAATGGGGAGTTGGGGGGTCTGGGTTTGAGTCCTGGAGCTGCCAGTAACCCACCTACAAGATGAGTTACCTCACCTCTTGGAGTTCATCTTTTACCTATAAAGTGGCAATGAAATTTGAGCTTCCTTTAGCACTGAGTGGTTGTGAAGCTTTCTGCACCTTGAAGCTTTGTGCACCTTGAAGAACTCTAGAAATGTGAGGGGCCATGGTCATTGTCACCTTTATTAGTATTATGGTTTTTGTTCCACAGGCAATGGGGAGCCATTCATGATTGCAAACCAGGTGTGACCTAATCCAAGTGATGCTTTAGAGAGATTAATCTGGTGAGAGGATAAACTGGAGAGAAGAGAGCCTAAAGCTAGAGAGACCAGTTAGCAGGAAGCCTCCATAGTTAGTGAGAGAAGCAGGACTTGGAATGGGACAGGGGTGATGAGAAAAGAAAGGAGAGGACAGGTGTGAGAAATATTGAGAGAACTACTGGGATTCTGTGATAGAAACATCCTTTTATCTGATCCTATGCTATCTCAAATAATCCTGCTAATGATTACCTCCAGGAATATAGAGAAGCAGAAAGAATGCTAAATCTGAAGTTGAAAGACTAGGAGACAAATCTTGCCTCTGATAATTACTAGCTGTGTTGCCCTGGGCAAGTCACTTCACTTCTCTCTGCCTCAGTTTCTTCATCTATAAAATGGGGGTCTTGACAGCATCAACCTCCCAGGGTGGTTGTGTGGATCCAGTGAGATAATGTAAATGCTTAGCACAGTACCCACCACATAGTAGATGTTATGTAAATGTGAGTGATTATTATTATACTATAGATCTCCCTTCAGATGAGGCTACTTTCCTCACCCAAAAAATGAGGACAGTAATACCTGTCTCCCAGGGTCATTGTGAAAATCAATCAACTTACAGTGTGTCAGGCGCTATGCTAGGTGCTAGGGATTCAAGGTCAAAAATGAAATCATTCTGTTCCTGCCCTCAAGGGGCTTACGATCTATCAGGGAAACAGTACATACACAAGTCAATCAATGGATAATATATACAAAGAAAATAAAAGGTACTATGGGGGCAGCACAGATGAAGACAGGAAAGATGAAAAGGGGAGGTTCTGAACCAAACTTTGAAGAAAGCAAGGTACACTTCACAAGTCAAAGAGAACCAATATCTTGCTTAGGCTATAGTTCATATGAATCTATAGTTCATAATCTGGAATTTTTTTAGTGAACCCCTCCCCTGAGTTCCTGAGCTCCTTGAGGGCAGGCACTGCCTTTTTCCTCTTTTTGTAGCTCCAGTATTTAGCACAGTGCCTGGCACATAGTAGGTGCCTAATAAATGTTTGACTGACTTCAAGATGAAAATGAGTCAACAGAGTAACATTCCAGCCAACCAAAGCTAGTTTTTTTAATTCATGTATCAATGGGCCTTTTGTAAGTGCTTTGTTTAAAGGTGCTTGAATTGTATTATTAAGCAGCAATCATCAAAATTGCTTGGTACTGGCTAAGAAACAGAGTTGTGGATCAGTGGAATAGGTTAAGTATACAAGACACAGTAGTCAATGACTATAGTAATCTATTATTTGATAAACCCAAAGACCCCAGCTTTTGGGATAAGAACCCACTCTTTGAAAAAAAACTGCTGGGAAAACTGGAAAAGAGTATGGCAGAAACTAGGTATAGATCAAAATCTCACACCATACACCAAAATAAAATCAAAATGGTTTTGTGATTTAGATATAGAGGCTGATACTGTAAGCAAACTGGGAAAGCAAGGAATAGTTTACCTGTCAGATTTATGGAGAACAGAAGAATTCATGACCAAACAGGAGATAGAGAACATTACAAAAAGCAAAGTGGATAACTTTGATTACATTAAATTGAAAGTTTTTGCACAAAGCCAATGCAACCAAGATTAGAAGAAAAGTAGAAAATTGGGAAAGAATTTTTACAACCAATCTCTCTGATAAGGGCCTCATTTCTAAAATATATAGAGAATTAAGACAACTTTATAAGAATACAAGTCATTCCCCAATTGATAAATGGTCAAAGGATATGAACAGGCAGTTCTCAGATAAAGAAATTAAAGCCAACTACAGTCATATGAAAAAATGCTCTAAATCACTATTGATTAGAGAAATGCAAATCAAAATGACTCTGAGGTATCATATCACACCTATCAGATTGACCAAGATGACAAAACAGGAAAATGATAAATGTTGGAGAAGATGTGGGAAAATTGGAACACTAATGCATTATTGGTGGAGTTGTGAAATGATCCAACCATTTTGGAGAGCAATTTGGAACTATGACCAAAGGGCTATCAAAATGTGCATACCCTTTGACCCAGCAATAGCACTTCTAGGTCTGTATCCCAAAGAAATCATACAAATGGGAAAAGGACCCACATGTACAAAAATATTTATAGCAGGTCTTTTTGTGGTGGCAAAGAATTGGGAATTGAAAGGATGCCCATCAATGGGGGAATGGCTGAACTAGCTGTGGTATATGAATGTAATGGAATACTATTGTGCAATAAGAAATGATGAACAGGCTGACTTCAGAAAAACCTGGAAAGACTTGTATGGTCTGATGCTGAGTGAAGTGAGCAGAACCAGGAGATCGTTGTACACAATAACAGCCACGTTGTGTGATGACTAATATTGATAGATTTAGT
This sequence comes from Vombatus ursinus, assembly GCF_900497805.2. Lineage (NCBI taxonomy): Eukaryota > Metazoa > Chordata > Mammalia > Diprotodontia > Vombatidae > Vombatus > Vombatus ursinus. The sequence goes on from NW_020949971.1 coordinate 1,867,342, forward strand.
TCTTCTCAGCTCTTCTTAGCCTCTTCTCAGAGGCCTCGTGATGAAAAATGCTATCCACATCCAAAGAAAGAACTACAGAGTTTGAATGCAGATAGAAGCATACTGTTTGCTATTTTTTTTCTTCTGTTGAGTTTTGTTTCCTCTTTCTGGTGGTTCCTCTTATTGGTTCTAATTCTTCCTTACAACATGACTAATGTGAAAATATGTTTAATAAGAATGTATACGTAGAGCCTATATCAGATTACACACCATCTTGGGGAGGGAGGTGAGGAGGGAGGAGGAGAAAAATTTTAAACTCAAAAGTATATGGAAGTGATTGTTGATAAATCAAAATAAATTAATGAAAAAGAAAAAAGAAAAAAGGAAACAGCAGGTCATTCCACTGGCCCTAGGGACTGGATTTCATTAGCAAGTCACAGTGCTATGAAGACCATCGATTTAAAAGTGACTCAGCCTTGGAAGGGACTTCTGAGGTCGTCTAAATCAAATCCCTCAGAGAAGGAAGTGACTTAAGGTCACACAGGTGTTAAGTGGCAAAACCAGGACTTAAGCCTAGATCTTTCAACTCCAAAATATACAGTAGGTATTATAATTTCCTTGGTCCACACAGCCACAAAGACTGGTAAAACAGACAGCATCTACTCAGGGCAGGTGGGGTATAGTGCCACCTAGCTGCCCAGTAGGGAGAACGTTGGCTATAGAATCCAAAATTCTGTTCACCTTCAGCTTATTAGTTAAGTGATGGCAGGCGAGCCACCCCAGCTCTCAGGATTCACTTCTGCTCATGGAAAATGGGGACACAGCAATGTCTACCCCACAGCAATGCTGGGGGGAATGTGCGCGTACCACAAACATGGGGATGGCCACCACCATGAACTCCCTAAATTGAAATGTTTGATAACCTCAGAAGTCAACTGCTTCCGAGATTCATAGTGTTTCACACTCTTATGAACACACTTTATATGTAAAATAAAGGTTTGGTCTTAAAAATAATGGAAAGAGAAAGGAAATAAAATGGACAAACATTTTAATTCCTTTTCAAATGTGCATTGAGTTAATACAAATAGGTGAGGCATTCTGGGCCCCATGGAGCCAAAATTTTCAAAATATAGCAATAAGGCAACTGCAGGTGCATAAAAATATAACCTAATCTATGTTTTTATTTTTGCAAAATTAAATTCAAGACATGATGCTATTTTTGACGGGTTGCGCAGGGCACCAGCATTACAACCCAAGACTCCACAGCACGGTGTCTCGATCGATGGACATCTAGTTTCTGCATTTTTTTTGCATTGTCTTCATATCCCAGTAAAAAATAAATTCTTTAATAAATAAATATATAAAATAAATATAAGCAATTTGAAAATGTATAAATAGTCCATCCAAAACCAAACAAGAAGACCCTTTTCCAGGTTGGCGGCCTGGCTGGAGACCCAGTCCATCCACCACTCTCGTGAGTCCAAGTCCGATGCCATCCTCGGATGTCAAAGAATAAGATTTGTGGCAAATCATCTCCACCTGTTCTTCCAGTGCTCTCTTCTGCAGAATCAAAAGTCGTGACTTCTCATCCTCCTCTCAAGGTAAACATGATCCAGGAAAATTAGGCACCCACAAAGAAGCAGAGTCAGTCAGGTTTCAACCTTAGTCAGTAGTCAGTTAACTAGCATTTAACAGCCCAGAATGAAGATTAAATCCACAGCTACAGAGTAGGCTTCATCAGCCTGAAACCAAATTTGGGTAAAGGAAAAATGAAAACAAAAGAACAAAAGATCCTCACTGTACCATCCTTCCCTACCCAGACTCTTTAAGCCAGGATTGGGGTGGGGGGGGAGGCTTCTAGGCCACTGAGACAGTGCCGCTGAAGAGAAGGATGTCCCATGAGGCCATGGCCCCTGCTCAGCTGTATAGCAGCACATCCCTATAGAGCTCAGGCACCCTCTCTGGGTCCACTGGCCTGGGCAAAAAGTGTGTGAACTTCTGGTGACGCCTGGACCGAGACCCATCACGTGGAGTGCCATCTTTGTTGAGGGCGACAAAGAACCTGCGGCCTGAGTCGCCATGTTTGTGTGCATGGGATGAATACGTGTTGTACCAGTTCTCTTCAAACTGCTCCCTGAAGACACATTCAGAAGTCAGTTTCTCCTGAAAGATGGAAATTAAAGGTCAGCTGAGGGAAATTACAATTTCTTGTTTATGGCTTTGTATTGCCTACCAAGGTCAAAAATCTTTTAGAGGCCCTTGGTCCGCAAGCCGGCTTCCATCGGCATGTCTTAAATGTCTGCTCTGAATTCCCTGAGTCCATGCCAGGCATCACCATCATCATCATCGTCATCATCATCAATGGCTCATCCATTCTCTGCCCTGCTGCTGTTCCACCCTCCAAACCAGACCACACCAGGGAAGAGAGAAGCCATTCAGCTGTGCAATCCCTGAAACCGCATGTCCTCATTTTCCTCCTACTCCTCGTAACCTTGCCTCACTTCCTCTTTCTGCCTCTTGCTCTGAATATTGAAATCAGAAGTCCCATTGCTTCTGCAAAAGGTGTGGCACTGACCTGCCCTGTTGGTCCATTCACTATCCTCGTGATTCCCCCCCAAAAAACTTCCTTCCTGGCCACCATTCCTGTGACATTCTAATAAGGAGAGACAAGGTCCTTGAGGGCAAGAATTGTCTCACTTCCAACGCTTAGCACAGAGCCTCGCATATGGTAAAAGCATTTAATAAGTGTTTTCTCATTCATCTATCTACCTTTCCTAGCTATTCCCTGATCACACCCTGCACGGAGGCTCCAGCCTCCATGTCTTTGCTCATGCTGTACCTTATGGCTGGCTGGACCATCTCCCCTCCTCATCTTTGCTTTTTGTCCTAACTTTTTTCACTTTATTTTTCTTGAGGGTTTTTTTTTTTTGGTCTTTGTTTTCTTTCACAACGTGACTAATATGGAAGTGTTTTGCATGATTACACATGTATAACCTATATTGAATTTCTTGCCTTTTCAGGGCGGGGGGAAGAAAGGGAGAGAATTTGGAACTCAAAGTTTTTAAAAAAGAATGTTAAAAAAGCGTTTTGACGTAATTGGGGGAAAATAAAATACTAAACAATTAAAAAAGAAAGACTGTTATTAGAATCTTGCTCTCAAAAGGGATTCCTTCAGCCCACCCCTCAGAATCAAGCAAGCTCTGTCATTGGGCTTTTTTTAACCTGAGTTAAATGTGGACTCAAATTCATTGCATTTCATTATATAGCAAGGCTCTCGAAATAAACAGTCCAGGGCTCATTAGAGAAACAGAGGAATCCCTCCCTCAGGGTTGAAGGAAAGAACACAAAGAAAGCCCCCCTGGATGTTTGACACTTGTACGTGCCCACATATCCCCCCCACACCCCCTTCAATGCTCCAAAGGGATAAAACACACTCACAGATCCATAGAGCTCCCCTTTGTCATTCATTCCGAGGTACAGGCCAGTGTCCACCCCTCTGATACTGACCAGTCCTACAGCCACACTGATGAATTCCAGGATCCCTGCATTGATAACAAAGTAAAGATGTCTGTTTATTTATTGTGTCCTTGCTAAAGCATATTTTTCTGGCAAAGCCCCCCCACTCACCACCCCAGCCATCCTGGATCCCTCCCCTCCCTCCTCTTGCCTCCTTACAACAAGTCAGTCACATCACACCCATGTTAATAGTTTAATAAACCTATCTTGGCATTTTCTGATAAAGGAAGCATAGGCCTACATCAAGCCATCACAAGAAGACTCTAGGGCAGAGATTCTGAACTTGAGCTCTATGAACTTAATTTTGATCATTGCATTTCAATACAATGGGTTCTTTGTAATGCTATATATTTTATTTATGAATTCTAAAATGAGATTTTGAGGAGGGGTCCACAGACAGACAGCCAAATGGGTAATGGCACAAAAGCAACTGGAGAAGCTCTCTGATCTAGGCCAACACCTCATTTTACATCTAAGGAAACTGAGGCCCAGACACATGCCCAAGGTCACATAGGCAGTAAGCAGGAAAGCTGAAATTTGAACCCAGGTCCCTCAGCTCCAAATCTAGTGATTTTGCTCCCTCACTTACTATACTAGGGCACAGTGCTCCCTTTTCAAGGCTTCAGTTTCCTCAGCTTTAAGATGAAAACTGGGTGAGATGACATCTAAGGGCTCTCTGTGCTCCATCTCCTCTGCTCAGTGTGGGGTACAAGCAGTGACCAAGGCGGTTGCTACGGTGAACAACAACAGGTTTTGGAAGAGCCCCCTTGCCTTCACCCCACGTCCTTGGGGCCACTGCCCGAAGCTCTTCCATCTGGACCCAGCAAGCACTGCCAAAGCCTCCATTTAAAGTCTTAGTGCCTAGAGCTGCCTCCCCTCCAACCAGACCCAGGACAGGAGGAGGGGGATTTGTGCTTTTGCCCAGCTCACCTCCCAAACTCATTTCACTGTACTTCCAATGCACAGAGGTTCAGACCATTTTCAACCTCTGGCTTTCAGAGCCCAGAGCAATGGGCATGGATGCTTAATGAGCTTTATCTTCTCCAGCATCCAGGGCATTGTCTGCTAAGAACTTTGGATGCTCCGGGGAAGCACAGAATCCTTTCAAGCCATCCTGGGGTCAGGCTGTGAGATGCTCATAAACTAAATGACCTTCTAGCACCTGGGAAGAATCAATGCTCCTGCCCAGAGAAGGCAAAGACAGACCAAAGCAAAGAAGAGGAGTTGGGGCGGGGGGGGGGGGGGGGGGGGGAATAGACAATCAAATAAAAATTAACATGCATCAAACTCCTGTTAGAAGTACCAACATTGACCAAAACTTGGCTCAGATGGATATATTTGGAATATTCCATACCATATAGCTTTGAAAACATATTAAGTCCTGAGGGTGGAATGAATATGATCTCGAATACAATGGCTCCATGCCTGATATGTAACAATTCTTTGAATTACTGTTTAAAATCTCCTGCCTTAAAAAGGCTAGGAGCTGTCCTAAAGACATTTAGTATAATCAGTTTTCTAGGTTTTAAAGAATATATTTGCTAGGCAGCTGGATAGCACAGTACAAAGAGTGCTGGACTTGAAGTCAGGAAGACAAGAATTCAAATTCAGCGTCAGGCATTTATTAGGTGTGAGATCCTGGGCCAGTCATTTAACCTCTGCCTACGTTAGTTTCCTCATCTGTAAAATGGGAATAATAATAGCCCCTACACCCCAGTGTAGTTATGAGAGTCAAATGAGATTCATAAAGCATTTTAAAGTATCATATCAATGCTGATTGTTATTCTTACAGAGAAAGTACCTAAATAAACTCATCCCAGAATCCTCATTTTACTTGGAAACTAAGTAGAAGGGGAAAGATACAAAACCCCTCTGTTCCCAAACTGGGCTAGACTTACACGGGTTTACTAGGAAATGAGGATTGACCTCCCCCACCCTCCACAACACAAATGCCTAGAGAATTCTGGGAAATTTAAATAATACTGATTGATCAAAGAGATAGTTGTAAAGCACCTAGCACAGTGCCTGGCACATAGTAGGCACTTAAAACATTATTGGTCTGTTCCTCTTCATTGCAACTGGGAAGAAATTACACTTAATTACTTCCTACAACTGGGGAAAGCTTTGTCTGGTAAGAAACCTGTCTCAGGTGTTGGGGGGAGGGGAGCCATCAGGGAGGCCATCACACTTTGGAATCTGACAGATCAATCAGCAAGCATTCATTAAGCACCTACTGAATGCCACGGAGAAGGCCTTGGAGATGGGATCAGAGCAATTCTTCTGATTTCCAGGTGAATTTTTCAGAGGCTAGACTAGGTTTCAGTTACAGGGAGACACCCTTCCCTAACTCAGGGAGAACCTGTGTCTCCTGACCAGACACCTCCAAGGTCTGGGCCCAGGTTTCTGGAGCTTTTGGTCTGCAGGAAGGATTCCCTTGTGGAAGCTGCTGAGGGCTGGAGGAGGAGCCGTGGTGGGGTGGAGGGAGGGGCTGGGGTGACAAGTACAGGCTCAGGCTCTGTTTGTCTTTGGGTACCTGTAAGTAAATCAATCTGCTCCTCTGGCAAATCCCTAGTGGTATGGGGAGCTAGCCTTGGAGTCAGGAAGACCTGGGCTCAGTCCCACACTGGACACATGCCAGGTATGTGACCATGGGTAGTTCATTTCCCTTGGTGTCCCCAAGTGACTCTGAGGGTTGACAGTGGCACAGAAGGTACCAAACTCTATTGATGGAGTCCTCATCTGGCCATACCAGCCAACTCCTAGGTCCCCGTCACAATCCCAGTTCTTGAGTTTTATAAACTGGACATTCGCAAGATCAATTGGTAACTGAACTGCTGGGGTTGGGGTGGGAGACTGAGATTCATCTAGATTTTCCCCAATTGAAAATGGTGAGCAATCCCCCAGTATCCATAAAGGGCCCTTCTGCACATGTGACAGCCTGTAGTTCCCAGATTCTGACTCATATCCAGGCAAAAAAAGAGAGGATGATCAAATGTGTCTATATTTGGGTCAGAGAAGGCCTGTTCCTATCCCCTACACTCTAGAAAGTGAAGTAAAGACAAAACCTTGGACACAATCAGGAAGAAATCATTTCCCTTCTGTTCTGGGGGAGGGGAGCAGTGGTGGGTGGGGGTGTATTATGTCCGACCACTCCCTCTCAGGATTCAGGCTTCACTGTTTGAAAGCTGCTCTGTTTTCCTCCCTGAAGAAAGAGGACACTCCACAGAGATTTGTAATCAGTTGATTTCTAAATGAGATTTGACAAGGCTTTTTAAAATTAATAATGTAAGGCAGCAACTCAGTTAAGTTCTTTACAAAAAGAGACTGTGGAAAAAGTTTCAAGAGGTAAGCAAAATTCCACATAGTGGGATGTCCTGACGCCCACTGCCCCATGAACCAAAGCAGCAGAATATGGTCATTCTAATATCAGCCTCCTTTAAACTCACCAAAAACAAATGAATCAACCCCTGGGCCACAAATCAGCAAAGTGAGTGAGAACCCAAAAAAGAAAGGCAAAAGAACCCCAAGAGGCCTCGGTTTGATCTCTAGCTCTGCTTTTACTCCAACAAATGATTTCATGGTATCTGTTCTAGGAAATCCAACACTTCGAAGAACAGTTCTAATTCAGGGTTTAAGCTTGAAAGAGAGCTACCTTTCTCAAGCCTGCGAACATTTTACCTTCAGGGCATCCAAGGGACTTTGCTACCTGTGTTTTGGAGGGGTGTTTTTGAAATGAAGTCATACTCAACTCCAAAAACATTTTTTTTTCCTTAAAGTGGTACCAAATTGCCACCAAAGGTAGCAATTAAGCATTCCACTTAATGCCTCCAAAACTGTACAGATTGTTATTTTACAATTTCCAGAAGTCATCCCTGGAATATTTGGGAAATGTGTTCTGAAAGACATGAATCTGTATCTAATGGATGAAGAAGGCGAGGGTATAGGCAAGAGGCGGTCTGGCAGGAGAGCTTCCTCAACCCCTCCCCCAGCCCAGGCATTCTCTGCCGGCCAGGTAGGAGGCAGTCACTCTCCAAGCCACTAGTATGCTCCTAGGGGTCTTGGGGGGGGGGGGGGGGGCGGCAGGGAGGAAGGAAGAAGCACTCTCCTTCCAGTTGGTGCAATATATTCTCCCAGTACCTCAGTATTGAGCTCTGGGTCAGGAATTCACTTGCTACCACCAGAGTCAAATCATTTAAACATCAATTAACACCTAAGCCTGAATGTTTTGGAGGAGAGGCTGGAAGAAGACTGAAGTTCTAGAAAGCTTGCAATCCCACTAGGCAGCATCCATTCTCGGGGGAATGAACATCAATCCTTGCTCAGGAATTTAATCAAGTGTCTATTGAGAGTTTACCATGAGTAAGATACAAAAGTGGACCCAAGTATCTGCCAGTTCCTGTGATCCCCCAGAGCCCGCCAGACCGGGTTGACTGATCCCATCTACAATACATGTGGCAGAACGAGACAAGAATGGCCTTTTACCAGACCCTGAAATTGGATGACTTCACTAGAACAGAAAACCTGGGGCTATTATCACCCCCGGCCACCCGGAAGACTTCCCTCAACTGGAGTCAGTCAGTGATCCTCAAGCTTACTGGGCTCCAAACAGAGCCCAGAAGTCCTGGGGGCGATACCCAGCACTTCCACTCTCACTCAGCTAAGCTTCCTCTATCTCAGAGGCATATTCCAAACGGGCCCACGCTGGCCTCGAGCTCAAGCCCTGAAGGAAAACAAGAGTCGGGGATGGGGGGGACGACGTAGTGGGGGATCAGACGCCAAAATGGAAAACTCGGGTTTCTTCTCTAAGTCTCTGGAATTAGAGTGCCCAACCAGTTCGACAGTTAGCAATACGAAAGTGCAATGATATGGGATACACTGAGTAAGAAAAGATAACACCAAGTTTAGCTCCATGGAGGACTTAGGAGGTCTCAGGGCAATCAATACTGATACCACAAACAACCAGCTGGAGAGAAATCGCAGCCAGTTTGCCCGAGGCGCTGCCCAGCAAATCCTCCCTCCCAGGGCATTTCGGAGAACATTATAGAGCCAGAGGTTCGACTCACCACCCCTCGTTTGGTCTATGGGGAAACTGGGAGGCGAGGGAATTAAGGGGTTTGCCCAAAGCTACACAGGCAGTTCCTAGGAGGCGTAATAAAAGAGTGTATTTACAAGGACTTCTCAAATATTACTGCGGTTGGTTCTCACCGACTGTGGACGGTAGGTGCTACTATTATCACCATGGTCCTGAAATGAGGAAACAAACAGGTTAAGTGTCTGGGGCAGGATTTGAACTCAGACCTTCCCGACTCCAGGTTCAGTGTTCTGTACCCTAGAACAGGAATCCAGAGCCCTCGTTTTAAATCTGGACTACGACCCTCTCTAGCTGTGTGACCCCGGGGCAGGTGGCTGCTCCCCTGAGCCTCAGGCCTTCTGCGAGCCCAGCGGAGCTGTGCACTTCCTACCTCACAGGAAAGTGCTGTGCTCATGTTCCAGGAGAGCACAAGGCTGCGATGGTTTCATCGGACCCCGGATCTCTCTCTTGCTTCTCCGCCCCAGCAGGCTCCCTCACGTGGAGCGTTTCTCCACGAGATTCTGCTCTTTCTCCCCTGGTCTTTCTCACAGCTCCTCCTATCTCCTGGCATCTCTCCAGCCAGCGTCAAGCCCCGTCCTGAACGAGGAAACCGAGCACCGGCCAAACCACCTGCATCTCGTTCTCCCATTGCCCTGCTATTACAAGCTTCAGCCGGGAAGTCCGCGGAATCAGGAAGCTGGGAGTTCGAATCCCAGCTGTGGGGACTAGTGGCCGAGTCACTTAGTTTCTCTGCACTAGTGGTCTGGAAAGTGGCTTTTAGTAATTAGATTCCAACATAACTGGTTTACTTCGTAATCCTGAGTGTTTTATGCATTCAAAAACATGAGCTGCAGAAAGGGTCTTGTAGGCTTCACCAGGCTGCCGAAGGTACCGAGGACGAGAAAAGGGCAAGAATCCCTGCTCTAGACTGGGGCGTTCTCATCCGGTGACGGGGAGAAGAATACTCCCTACTTACTCTCCGTTCCCCAAAACTGTTTATGTGGTAAGTCAAGAACCTTGTAAACTGGGATGGGGCGATGGAGATTGGGGTTCTCACTAATTTCTTGCGGGGGGTGGGGCGGCGGAAAGCATGCTCAGAGGAACAGGGTAGCTGTGAGGCACACACACACACACACACACACACACACACACACAGCCTGCCAATCTCCTCAAATGTCTATTTTCAGATACGAAGAACAAGAAAAGGCGTTTTGTCATGACACCGCAGTGGCTTGGGAGGAAAGCTTCAGAATGCGGAGGCATGATTTCCAGTTGCTTGCTACCTGGGCAACAACCTTTGCTGAGCCTCAGTTTCCCCACCTGTAAAGTGAGGGCATTTCTAAGTCTTCTTCCAAATCGGCAATCCTGACAATCTGGGCTGGAATGAACTCTTCAGGCTATGCTTCCTACAAGAAAGTTTGGAAAGCAGCCGTTTTCCGTCTGGCCAAGCCTGCTGCTGCCGGAGGCAGCTTCTTTCCCCCTCCACCTGCTGGTCCCTGCCGCAGCCAGGGAAAAGGTGGCAGTTGGCAGACTAGAGCAGAGGACAGAGGAAGGCGTCCTGAAGCTGCCTAGCTAGTCAGAGCCTCCTGACACTCTCCACTCCCACCCCCGCCTGGGCCCCGCCAGTGGCCAGTCAGGAGTGCCTGAATGGACTGCTGGGGTAGACCCAAGGCTGCAGACTCCGGGTCCAGGCTTCCCTCTTTATTTGGACATTTTACAGCTAAAGAAAGCGGGGCCCAGCGAGGGCAGGTGGATTGCCCTGACTCACACAGCTAGTGAACCGTTAGGCGGGACGGGGGCGCCTCGGGGTCGGGCTGGCCAGGGCTTGGGGGCCGCGGTCACTCACCAAAGAGGCTGTGGTCCCGCCGGGTGCCCCGCACGCGGCCGTCCGGTAGTATCTGCAGGTGGAAGCCAGTGCGGCAGTAAAGCTGCCTCCGTCGCAAGACTCCTTGCAGGTGAGCGAAGTCGGCGGGCGCCCCTGGACCAAGGCCAGGTCCGGGGCCCCCCCGGGGGCCCAGCAGGGGCGCCCGCGGTCTGGGGCCCTGCCCCACCGGGGGCAGCAAGAAGGGCGCGCCCAGCGGCGGCTGGGCCAAGCCTTCCCAAGAGCCCAGGAAACTCCCGACGGCAGAGTGGACGCCGGCCACGGGAGCCATGAACCGACCGCGGCCGCCGACGGCAGCCTTGTAGCAGTCCCCAAGGAGGATGCAGGGCTAGAGGGTGCGGACTGGGAGAGCGGAGACGGCCCAGCCCGCGCCACAGGGCCAAGCCCCGAGGATCCACAGGTGGTGGGCGTCCAGCAGCACTTAGGAGCCAAGTTCAGAGAAGGGAGACGAAGGAGGGAGCTGCGAACAGAGGAGGCCCATCAGGGAGGACCCTGCCCAGGCGCCTCAGGTGCTGCCCTAGCCCTCAACTGGGTCCACCGCTGTCCTTGCCGGGGAGCGCACTGACGGAACTCATGTACTAGGTCCTCACAGCCCCCTACACCTACTGGCTCTGGCAACCTTGTCTTGCCTCCTGCCCGGGTATTTATGCAGGTTCTCTTGACATATGCTAATTGAGGCCCTTTGGTGGGAGCGGTCCCTCCGCCCAAGAAGCCTTAGCTGGGAAGGGGGTGTTTGAAATTGTAAACCCGCCCTTCCCCCACCTTTTCCCCGTGCCAGGGGCCTCAGGGGAACAAGCGCCTCCATGCTCTCGGCCCTGCCGTGCGGCGGTTCATCCCTCCCCATGGGGGTGCCCCAGTGCACCACCCTCTTCCCCACACCCCCCAAAACGGGGGGCTTTGCTCTCGCTCCCTCTCGCTCCGCGCCCCCGCCACCCCGTCTGGGTTCAGCGGGTCCTCCCCACCCCCCAGGATGGAGGGAGCCCAATTGAGAGCAGAGAGAGGCAAAAGTGGAGCTTCGGGTTGGGGGGGAGGAGGAGGAGGAGGAGGAGGAGGTGGTGATGGAGGGTCGGACCCCGGCTGAGCATTGCGGGGACAGGTGCAAAGAGGTGGGAGGGGAGAGAGGGAGGGCGGGTCCTCAAGGTGGGACCTGCCCGGACACACTTGAACTAAAAAATCAAAGCGGGCTGACTTCCTCTCTAATTTGAAAGCCCTAATGCAGTGTGCGTGCAACAAGCCGCCTTCTCTTTTATCATTTAGATACGGGGGAATTTTTCTTTTGCATAATCAAAAAGACGACTTGTGTCTTGCCACAAAGTGCCCTTTAATGCTGATCTGGTGGGTCTGAGCCCCAGATCTCACCTGGGTAGATGGAGGCTTTGTATGTCTCCAGGGGCTTTGGAATCTGAGTGTCCGGGTCAGGGCTCTCTAATTAACGACGCACTAACACTCTGCAGTCAACACTGGGGCGCTGGGGGAGAAATGAAGGCTTTCAATATCCATTCGTCCAAACTAAGATGAGAAAGCACCTACTAGGCGCAGGGCCACGTCTCTAGGATTGGGAATGGGACACTTTACTGCAAGGCTTCTTAAGCTGGACTCGGTGAAATTACCTCTAAGTTTGTGCACTTAAAAGTAGGAGTCTGACAAAAGACCCGTCGTTTTCACCAGACTGCCAGAAGGGGAGGTGACACCAAAAGGCTTAGAACACTGGACCTGGAGTAGGAGCACCTGCGTTCAACGCCTGCCTCAGATGCTCCGGGCTGTGTGTCCGTGGGCGGGTAACTTGGCCTCTCTGTGCCTTAGTTTCCTCCTCTGTAAAAACACTAAGCTTCACTTTGGTATTCTTCCCAATGTATCCTGTCTACAGCATGTCTGCAGATAGTTATTTGCATGTTGTATCACCCTTAGATTGTGACCTCCTTGAGAGCAGGGACTTTGCTTTTGCCTGTTTCCTCCAGGCTTACTTAGCACAGTGCCTGGCACATAGTGAGAGCTTAATAAATATTTATTTGCTGACTGAACCAGTTACAGATCTAGGAAGGCCGAGGTTAGGTTAGCTGTCTCCTTCCTGCCCTGAGGAAGTCCACCTAAGACACACAAAAGGGATAATGGGCTACCCACCTTCACATGAGTACTTCGGAGTAGTGAAGGCCCAAGTGAATCAGGAGAGGTCTAAAGAGCCCTACAGGGAGGGCCAACAGTAATTCAGAGCCTTTGGAGCTCTGAAGCCCCTTCCGAGGCTACCGGTTCCTTTCTTTTCCTCTATCTGTAGGGACAGCATCACTGTTGGGGGCCGAGAGTGGGTGCTTCTTCTCCAGCTCACAAAATCTTGGGTGGAGAGGCAAATGTTCTGGGCCCTAAACCCCACGGGCTCCTCAGCTCCCCAGAGAAGGAGGAGGTGGGGAATGTATAGGCCCCTGTTAACTTAAGAGGGGAAGGTTGAGACATCTCAGCAAAGTCAGATCGTGCATTGTTGAAATCTTGAGATGGCTCAAGATTTGTGAGAGTCCCTGCCTGGGGAAAGGAGGGAAGATTGCAGTTTCAGTCTGGCCTCCCTTTCTTTTCAGTCCCTGCCTAACCCTGAGAGATCAAACGGGTTGGCTGGCCCGCTCAGCTTTCTTTGCAGGGAGGAGGGGTGCTAATTAATTGGCAGGTGCTTGGCAGCCTGTAAGGCTACACCTTTTCATCAGGGCAGCCCTAAATCCTGCCCCCTACGCAACCAAGTTGTAAAAAGAGCCCCTAGAGAAATGGAAAACGCAACAGCAAGTGCCTGTTGCTGGTTAAACCCAGGCCCCAGAGACCTAAGTCACCTTAGGAAAGGATGCTGGGAGCCTAACTTGGGAGGTCAGAACAGAGAGATGCTAGGTGGGACCCCCAAATCCACCAGAATCACCCTTTCAAAGCACATCTGTGTAAACAGTATCACATCAGTGTAAAACATTGAGGGGGGCGGGGGGAGCCAGTCTTTGAACCAAATCTTCTTAATTGCAGAGTTAAATCAAAGAAAGTTAGATCAAAGTTGAGTAATCCTTAAAGCGGCTATCTGGAGTAGCCAAGGCTCTTGGATCCCTGAAAGGAGAGACCCTGAGAACTGGAAAGTGTGAGGTGCACCTTCCCAAACGGAATCATTTCCAGGTCAAACTAGGGCCTCACAGGAATAGTCCCATTATCGCCATCTCCAGATCGGAGGTAGAGGAGCTGGGCTACAATAAGTGGGAGACCTTGAGCTCAGGTGGGAATGCTCTCCCTTCCAACCTCTGACCCTGAGGCTTCCTTCAGGACTCAGCTACCCTTCTCCCGGAGGCCTTTCCAGGTGCCGCAGCTACCCTCAGCTAGCTCTCTGCCTCCTCTCTATTTATCCTCAATGTTCAGACAGATCCCTTCTCTCCTTAGCCTGGAAGCTCCCTGAGGACAGGGATTGGTTTTGCTTTTCCTTTGTACTAGTTACGTGCCCCGAACCTAGTGAGCTTTCAATAATAGCTTGTGGATTGCATGCTGCCTTTCCAACACCTCTGGCTAAACCTCTGGGGGTGTAGTCCCCAACTCTGCTCAAATGCAGCTCCCTCCCCGTATGCTCAGTTCTGGGGTGTCCATCCAAAAACATTGATTTGGCTCTTCTTATGTGCTAGGCACTAAGGATTGGGAGACAACGATGAAAACAATTCTTCCAGTAGCTGCAGCCTAGTGGGGGTTTGTGTGCAAGGATTTTCATGGAACTGGGGAGGCATCACACACACACACACACACAAATCATACATGCAGGCACCCAAGGGCAACACCAGCTGGAATCATGGTGAGCCAGGAGGTTAGGGAGCAGCCCTGGGCCAGTTTGACTTAACTTTGCCCCAAGGTGGATTGAGCTGGGATCCAGCTGTGGACCTTCGAGGCAAGGAAGATGGAGAATCGGCTCAAAGACTATGGGAGCTCCTAAAACATACATACTCCAACTTCCTTGCCTGAGGCTTCTTCCTTCTTGAACAGCATTCCCCTGGGAATGTTTGAGTATATTTTCATAAAATGGATTGTTTAAGCCCAGAGGTTCTGAATGACCCACAGCACCAAGTACAAAACTGAGATCTGCTCGGGGGGGTGACATATAGATATACATAGTGATGGGCGGATAGGGGGAGGAAGGGCAGGTAAGGCCTCCAATAGAAAGTGGTGCTTGAGCTGAGCCTTGGAAAAAAAAAACTAGGGTTTCTGAAAGATGGAGGTGAAAAAGAAGGGCAACCCAGGAGTGGGGCACAGCCAATAAGAAGGCACAGAGATGGGACATGGTAGTGCATGAGGGACAGCAAGAAGACCAGTTTGGGTGGATGGCTGTGTGCAATAAGTCTGCAAAGACATGAAGGGCCCAGGTTGTGAAGGACTTTAAATGGCAAACGGAGGAATTTTTCATTTGATCCTGGAGGTAATAGGGAGTCACTGGAGTTTACTGACTAAGGGAGTGACTAGACCAAATTGGTGCTCTGGGAAGATTGGTTGGGCTACTCCATGAAAGGTGGATTGGAGAGGGCTGAAGCAGGGAGATCCAGGAAGAGGTGCCTGGAACAGTGAAAGAAGATAAGGGCCTCCCTCAACCAGAGAAGAGGTTGGAGATGGATGGGAGGTGTCATGGAGGTCAAAATGACAAAATTTGGCAACTGAGTGAATTTGCACATAGAGGGAGTGTGAGGGGTCAAGAATGATGGAAGGTTGGGATTTGAAAAATGGTAGTGCTCTTGACAGACACATAGAAGTTTGGAGAAGGAAGGGGTTTAGTGGGGGGGGATGAGTTCCTTGTTAGATATAATGAATGTGAGCTGACTAGGGGGCATCTGGTGGCAGCTGATGATGAGAGACTGCTATTCAGGAGAGACACAGGGCTGGGTGCGGAGCTCTGAGAGTCATTTCCATAGAGGTGATCACAGAACCCACAGGAACTGAGGAAGCGACTACCAGAGGAAGAAGGCCCAGGAGACAGCCTGGGGTGGGGTACATCCCCCGCTTAGGGCTTGTGCTGTGGAGGATGATTCAGCAAAGAAGACTGAGGAAGAGTGGCCAGACAGGCAAGATGAAAACCAAGAGACAGCAGTGTCTGACAAAGCTGAGGGGAGCAAGCATGGGGTGGAGGGTTGTTATGCCAAGCATTAGCTGATTGCACAAGAACTTCCTGGAAAGTAGGCAGAAGCTATATGGACCCTCCCTCATATTTTGCTCCAGCAATGGAGATAGGAATGATGTTTAACAATATTCTTGAGGCCCAAAGATGAAAGGACAATAGAGTGTGACCATACAGAATGTCATTGTATTCTCCCCCCAACCCTGATACATGGACAGAAGAAGTATGATTATTCAAAACTTATAGATGATGAAGAAAGATGACTTATCCTAGTAGGGGAGTGCTGAGTTCGAGTCTTGCTGCCTCTAAAATTCCCTGGCTATATAACCATGGACTTTTCTACTAAGTTATTGCTTGGTTGCAATTAGTGGGGCTCTGGAGGGCTCACACCAGCCAGATCAGATAGCATAATTGCCCAGGGTCACAGACAGAGGTGTGATGGTGTTTAATAACCAACTCTCAAAAATGAAGGAGTGGGAGGGTAGGACATACTTTTAAGAAAAATATGCATCATTAATATTTTTCCATCACTTCCTTAAATCCTTAAAGGTAAGACAATCAACAGAACAACCTTTGTTTATAGGGATCATTGGCTTCAGAGGTGTAAATGCTCACATTTAACAGTTGAACATTTAACAATCAGCTCTAAAGAGCCTGTTTGAGCTGGATCCAGAACACCCCTCCTTAAAGGCCTGGGAAGAGGTAGTGTTGGTGCCAGGTCTTCTGACTCCTCTTGGTAATGGCATTTTTGGACTAAAAGTTAGAGGAAGTGGCAGCTAGATGGCGCAGTGGATAGAGCACCAGCCCTAGAGTCAGGAAAACCTGAGTTCAAATCTGGCCTCAGACACTTATTAGCTGTGTGACCCTGGATAAGTCACTTATCCCCAATTGCCTTTAAAAAAAAAAGGTCAGAGGAGCTGGGTTCTGGTTGTGGTTCCTACAATTTCTAACCACGGCCCATGGGTAAGTCTCTGCTGTCCTCTGAGCCCATTTCCTACTCAATGAGGTAGAAAAGAAAAATGGAAGCTGAGGTCAACCCAAAGGTCAATGAAGACAATGGCATATGGTGGTCAGGAGCAGGCTGCCACCCATTATAACCAAGGAGTTGCCAAGGAGAGGTTGTATCAAGGCTGTCATCAAAAAGCAAAGCTTCAAAATGACAGTCAGGCTAGGCCCACAGAGAAAAGGTTGGGGATAACCACTGGGCCATCCAGCCCATGGAAAAGAATGGGAGGAAGGGGAGGCCCCCAGAAGCAATGGGGTTCCCACCTACCATCTGTGGACAGTCACGGGCAGGAGAGGTACATCAACAGAAACAGGCCCAGATGGGGGCCCACCAGAAAGAATGCCCAGATCAATGAGTCCACCAAGCAGCTAGAGTAACCTGGTATAAACACCCAATGTCTGACCACCTCCCACCTCCCACCTCTTCAGTGGGAATGAAATGAGAGAAAATCCTCGGGAAAGCTCTGACTGCCAGCCCTGAATCGAGTGGTGTGAGGTGAGTTCTGGCTTTCCAATCGACCTGTACACAGTGGTTCAAAATGCGAAATAAACTTTTTCCGCCCTGCCTGGTGCTCCATCCCCTTTCACAGAGGACGAGAATAAAAACCAAAAGATAAGGGTT
The DNA here is from genome assembly GCF_900497805.2 of Vombatus ursinus. Taxonomy (NCBI): domain Eukaryota; kingdom Metazoa; phylum Chordata; class Mammalia; order Diprotodontia; family Vombatidae; genus Vombatus; species Vombatus ursinus. The sequence continues at coordinate 1,884,518 of NW_020949971.1, forward strand.
CCCTTGTTTGCCCTAGTCATGTGACAGGAAAAGATAACACCAAAGGTTTGGGGTGGATTTTTTTTTTTTGCACATTCTGTGATGATATCATGGGAAGTTAAATAATTTTGAAGAGGGTTTTACAAAAGTGTGTTATTCAGCTGTTGAGCACACACTGCAATCTAATCAGCTTCAGCTGCACTTCCTAGAGACCAGGCTGGGCCATGGTGTTGTACAAATACTCAGGACGATTTCCATTTCCACAAAAAGTCCTTCACGGCATTTGCAGACGACCTCTGGGCTTAGGGGTCCTTAGGGATCAGCCCAGTGGGAGCGGGGCCAATGAAAGAACTGGCCTGGTGGGCTGCTGGGCACCTGAGCTTCCCTGGACAGCTCACAAAAAGCCTTCCCCCCAAAGGCAGGCCCTGAGAGGTTCAACAGAATGTTTTAATTGTGTTCAAAATAAGCACAATTCAAACACTTGTATGTCAAGCCATTGAGGCAGAATGAATTCTCAAGTTCTATAAACTTCTGGTGATGCCATATTAAAGGTTTCTGAAGTCTTACAAAAATCTAATTCACTCCCCTCCCCAGCTTCTACACCCCCACACCATACACACATGTGACCTTTTCTATGAACGCCTGAGAAAGGAGATCTGAACTGAGGAAAAGGCTCCCAAAGCCATAATAAAAGCTGGTAATGACATCACTCCTTAAGGTCAACAAAGCGCCTTCCACCATCTCATCCGATGTTCCCCACAACCCAAGGAGGTACATGATGAAGGTACCATTCTCCCTGTTTTACAAATGGAGAACCAGGGGTTCAGGTCACACTGCTAAGTCAATGACTGACGGGATTTGAGCCCAGGTGGTCCTGACTGCCAGTTCACCTCTCCAGCCATCCTCCCCCCTAGATAGCTCTCGATGCCCTTAATGACACTGAGTCCACAGGCCCAGATCTTGACCATTACGGCTAGGGAAGGGGTACGAGGTGACCGGTCTGTGCTTGAGTAGTCCACCTGGTTCTAATTTCTTCCTAGCGTTGGTCTTCGACTCAGCATATTTAGACAGTGGAGTTTGAAAAATGACTGCAGGTAGGTTTTATTAATTACATTCATTGTTGCCTTGTCAGATGACCTAAGACCATAGATAAGGCACTCCTGTATCTTTCAATCCTTGATTTTGAGAGTGAGAAATACTACTTTAAAAGCCTGTGGTCTGAGCCCTTTGGGGAGATGCTGCTAAGCTGGCCCTGTTTTTACTACCGTACCCAGAAAGGTCCATAATTAATCTTCAGAAAACTGTTCTCCGAGGGTAGAGCATCACCATGAAAACCTTTGATCTCTTTAGTTGTCAAACACTATAAAAGCTATCCTACTGAACAAGAAAGAGCTAGGCATCATGTTTTGTTGTTTGTCCTTCATCCTGGAAAAGGACCATGACATCAAGGAGGTGATGCCATGACACTGGATTTAGGTGAGGGAGGGCTGTGCAAAGTCACCAGCCTCACTTCCTCCTCTAGAGTCATCTGGATCCAATGGTAAGATATAGATCAGGACAACTGGAGATGGCCCCCAGTATCATGTTTTAGGAAGTCATGGAGGGTAAAGGGGGCAGGAAGGAACAAAAATTGGACTTGGAATGGGGGAGAGTGGGGTCGATCCTGGCTGTGTCACAAGTGTGAATTAAGGCCAATCAATTCTCCTCTGTAGGACTCAGTTTCCTCAACTTTAAAATAATAGGGTTGACTAGATGGCAGTTCCCTTTCAACTCTGATCTTCCTACAGTCATATCCCCAAAAGCCTGAAGAGATTGAAATCTGACTGTCACAGTAAGAGGGCATTAAGCCCATTTTCCTTTTAAATGGAGGTCTTTCATGGAAACCATACTCTTAGGAGAGTCCAAAGTCCAATTTGACCATTTGTCCCCCATAGCTACTGGCCTGTGATTAATGTGAATTTTGATAAGGGGCTATAGGACGGCCCCTAACACACAGAACCCCAGAAGAACAGTGGCCTAGAGACTCACAGGAAAGGACCTTGAAGTTCATCCAATCCAAACCATTTAAAAAATTAAGAAACTGAGGCTCAGGCGCCTTGAATTCCCCATGGTGACACAGCTAGTTAGTAGCAGAGCTAGGAGAACTCAGGCCTCTAAGCCCCCAGGCCTATCATTCTTTCCACTGTATCACCCTGCCTTCCCTGTCCACACAGAAAAATAGCCAGGATGACCTGTGAACTTGGTCAAGGGGCCAAGATGAATGAGGCTCCTCCACCATCTTGACTCTGAGTTTTGTTGGGGTGGAAAGGGAGATCTCCATAAATGAGCTACCTTCTCTGTACTACACCATTTTCCAGGATTCAGGCCTTTTGCCTGTGAAGGTTCCATGGGGAAGGAAAGGGCTGCTACCAGTGGGGCTGGCCCCTTGAAGAATCTACCTGTGCTCTTTCCCTCCCCGAACCATCCTGCACTCCCAGAAGCCATGCTGTGCAATCTTCTGTGCTGAATCTGAATACTGGTATGCATCCAAGAGCACTGAGCAGTGAGGTGGAAGGCCCAGAGAACTGACTAGATGGGACAGATTTGCTTACTAATTTTTATTTAGAGGCAGCTAGATGGCACAGTGGATAGAGCACCAGCCCCAGAGTCAGTACGACCTGAATTCAGATCCAGCCCCAGACACTTGACACTACTAGTTGTGTGACCCTGGGCAAGTCACTTAACCCCAACTGCCTTGTCAAAAAAAATTATAGACATTATTTTATATCACTTTCATTTCTGAATCAATCCCCCTCCACCCTAGAGAGCCACTTCTTGTAACAAGAGTTAAAAAAAAAAGAAAAGAAAAGGCAGTCCAATAAAACTAACCAATCCATCCAATGGGTCTGTTGGCATACACAGGATTCCATAGCCAGGGTCACCAACCCCTCCAGGGAAGGGAGAAGGGAAGTACGTTTCCTCATCTCTTCTTCAGGGTTAACTGTGGTCATTCCATCCAGCTTTCATTTCCTCTTTGCACTGTTTTCATCTTGTATGATTTTATTTCACTCAATATCAGTTCATAGGTCACGCCATCCATCGAAGAATGCCTCCTATTTTTTGTTTCTTACAACACAGCGACTTTCTATTATATTCACAGACCGTGACCTGTGCAGCCATTCTCTATTTCAAAAGGGATGCTACAAATATTTGGGAGGTGATGGAGCAGGGAACCTTTCTGTCTTGGGGAAGGGGTGGAGGTGGGGGGGGGCAGGGAGCCTTTCTGTCTTGGGGGAGGAGTAGATGTGGGGGGGCAGGGAGCCTTTCTGTCTGGGGTGGAGGTGGGGGGGCAGGGAGCCTTTTTTCTTGGAGAAGGGTTAGAAGTGGGGGGGCCCAGGGAGCCTTCCTATCTTGGCCCACCTTGGAGGGGTCAGGCCATTATATTGCCTGTTTGTGCCCCTCCTGGTCACTTCAAGCTCAGCTTTGGCTTATCTAAGGTTTCCCAATAAGGGATTATCAGGGTCTCTTCTCAAACATACCCAGTGTACAACGTAGATCATGTTTAGGATTGCTAGTCACTTACTCTACCTCAAAGTCAAGCTTAAAACTTTACAGATTCATCAGTGCATATCAACAAATAAATTATTTTCACTTCACTTCATACTTAAAAAAACTCAGTGTCCCTATCTCATGGAGATTCCAGGCTTGTGCTACTCCTGGTGGCCTTCTTCCAGAAGCATTATCCTGCCACCAATTAGCACCAAGGTCCCTAAGAATTAAAGCAAAGCAAAGCAAAGCAAAGAAAAGAAAAGAAAAGAAAAGAAAAGAAACTAAGCATGAGACTTACATATGAAAAACTCAACAGTTGTAGGAGGGAAACTGCACAGAAAAACACCACCAGATTTTTGTGGAGGACAGAATGGACAGATCCTCAGCCTGCCCATAAGGGCAGGGCTTCAGATCCAAAGTCTAGATATAATTATAATCCCCAAGTTAAGTCCTGCCGTGGCCATCGACCTTGACAAATCCACTTCTTAGGGTCACTGTTCAGCTACCTATGCTCAAGGAAAGAGGTGGTGCTGGATATTGGGGTCCAATCTAAGGTTCACCTAAGTTGGCATATGTACTATCTGACATGCATACGGTTGCCTTAGCTTCACCCTCCCCACCCACCCCATGGAAAGTCCAAAGGAGAGCTCAAAGTTCAGTAAATATGTTCAGAATAAAAGAAGATGGTGAGAACAGAAGTTTTCTTTCCCATTAAAGTCCTCCGAATGGAAGACTCTGGCAGTTCTTTGGTCAATTATCTTCAACATAGCCCCCCCCCCCATCACAGGAGGGAGGGGGCACAGAAGAGTTCACCAGAAGCCTCTGGTTGATCTTGCTTTTTATCTAGCTCCACACCCCTCAAGAGGTCAGAGTGAAGACCTATCCCCAGGCACGCTCCATGGGACAGCTTACTGGTACATTAGCCTAACTGCCAAATGTTTTCCAGAATGGCTGGATGAATTCACAGTTTCATCAACAGCCTGTTAATGGGCCTGTCTTCTCCCAGCCCCACCAACACAGGCTATTCAGAGGAGAGAATTCTTATCTCTGTGTCTGATAAAGATTGACTGTCACCTGTCCAGATAGAAAGGACAAAAGAATTCATGGGAATATCTTTGTTGAAATACTTGCACAGGCACACCAATGCACTCTGAGTAATAATAAAAAAAAAAAACCCCAGCAAACAAGTGAAGATGCAACAAAACAGAGAATGAAACATATCCCCCCTTCCCTCCTTCCTTTTCTCCCCCTTTCTGTCCATATGGGGAAATCATACCTTTAAAGGAATATAAATTTTGATCATTGAAGCTTCATGAGATATCTTGGCATTTGGGGGCAAACTTTTTATTTTATTTTATTTTCTTCCCTATTTATTCATTCTATCATTTTAAAAACTGGGACAATTAACTCTTTTGTCCCATGTAGTTTCATTTATGATTTCTTGAAATTGTTCCAGCCCAAGCCTCACTTGGTCATTGTTTGAGTTTTAATGACTCAAGGTGAGTGTAAATAGCAATTATTTCTGTTCTGTCGAGAAACCCTTAGGATGTTCCCCTCCCCCGTTTGATTTATTTATTTATTTTTGGAGCAGGCTAACTAAACCAACTTTTGCCTCATTTCTTAACTAGCCTTAAATCACTGAATGGGTGTTGCCTTGGACAAACTGAGACCTGGAAAAGACCTTCCTTAAAAAGGCCAAGGTCCTCCACTGCATCTGGGTTCATCTCCAGTCTTCCTGACCTATGTCTTGCCACCGGACTCAGATGACTCTGGAGGAGAGAATGAGGCTGGTGACTTTGCACAGCCCTGCCTCACTTAAATCCAATTCACTTGAAAGACAACACATCACCCTCCTGATGTCATTGGTCCTCTTCAAGAACAAAGGACAACAACAAAACAACGATGCACTGTGAGTAATTTAAAAAAAAAATGAAGATGCAACAAAACAGAGAATGAAACACTCCTACCTCCCAGCAGACAAGTAGAGGACTAGGAGGGCTGAATTGGGAGACCAGCTTTCTGTAACAGATAGTTTTGTTTAACTGGGCTCGTCTTGGTCCCAAGGGATAGCGCCATCTGGAGGAGGGCTGGGAAATGACAATGTGAAGACAAAAGGCATCAGTAAAATGGATTTTTTTAAAAGAAGTTATATAAGATTTTATATTATCACAAAGTCTAGAATTTGACGGGAATTAGGGTCATTGAGGCTGGCTGCCTTATTTTACAGAAGAAGAAACTGAGGCTCAGAAAGGAACTTGCTCAAATTTTACCAAGGGTAAGAGTCAGAGTCAGGATTTGAATTCAAGTCTTCTACCTGCCAATTCCTTGTTCTTTCCATGCTGCCTTTTCACGCAGCATCAGTGAACTTCAGAGTTCACTGATCCAGTCTACTGATTCGCAATTTTTGTTGTTGCTGTGGTTGTTTTTTAGAGCACAGCATTCCTTTTGTGTGCTGACAGTTCAGTTGGCAGCCCTACCGGGATAGTCCAGAGAATTGTACGTGCACAAAGGTAAGCTTTATAGAATTGTCAGGAAATCTGCAATTGTCATTGTCTTTCAATTTTCAGCTCATCTAGACAGCTTGGGGTCTACTAGTATACCAAAGCATACCCTTCAGAAACCACCGGTGTAGCCCAATGCCCTCATCTTGCAAAGGATGGAGACTGAGAGAGGAAATTATATGCCCAAGATCTTACAGCTAGTAAGAATCAAACCCAGATCTGATGCCAAATTCAGGACTCTTGGACATTCTTTCCATTTCTATAGTCCTTCATTTATCCAACCCCATTTGTTAGTTTTCAGCATGATACATTTCTCATTTTTCTATTTGGGCCAGATTCACTCAGATTAAGATATTTTAATGTCCTGGAGGGCTCATTTTTGAAGTTATAGAAGTATCTGTCCTTGTAGACAACAGAAGCCATTGGAGATGCTATGCCCTTTCAAGAGTAAGCCAATGTCCTTTCTCAAAGCAAAGTCCCTGGATGCCAACCAGTGGATAGATGAACATTCTGCTTCCATCATTCAGAGCTGATGCCCTTTCTCATCCAGTCAACCACTAGGGGACACTGTCATTCATTACATATGTTATCCAGTGGAGAAAGGACAGGATGGGAGAGGGGAAGGCTGCTCATATATATATGAGCATATATATATATATATGCATATATATATATACACATATATATACTGCTCATCTTTATATTCTTAGAAAGATTGCTTTTATATGCAAATACACTCACATACACACACAAACATATACACTCCAAATGCTTCTTATTAAGTCATATACCAAAAAAGAAAAAAGTAAATCAGAAAGATAAAAATGTTCATGAGCTTAATGTTAAAAAAAAATGAGTGCCATTAGAATTTGAACTCCTTGAGGGAAAAGATGATGTTTTTGCTTTTCTTTGTACCTCTGTATCTCTAACACTTGACACATAATATAATTCATATAATATAATATGTAATTATATATAATAATAATTCAGTTGTTTTGGTCATGTTTTCTCTTCGTGATCCCATTTGGGATTTTCTTGGCAAAGACATTGGAGTGGTTTGCCATTTCCTTCTCCAGCTCATTTTACAGATGAGGAAACTAAGGCAAACAGGGTTAAGTGACTTGCTCAGGATCACACAGCTATTGAGTGTCTGAGGCCAGATTTGATCACATGAAGATGGGTCTTCCTGATTCCAAGCCCAGTGCTCCAGCCACTGCACCACCTAGCTACCCAAGTGGCACATAACAAGTGCTCAATAAAATATCTATGGACTGACTAACGAGCAGCTACCAGAAGGTCGTGGAAATGTGGGTGCTAATATTTAGAGACAGCATCCTATTTCTTTGCCCGCAACCTGTCTAGTCCTCCCTGACAATGGAATGGTGCATACATTTTCAAGACAAGTTGCCCTGTGTAAGCAGAGGAAGGCTGAGGAGCAGGGTTTCCTGAGAAACTCTGTATCCTCAGTGGGCACTCCACTGAAACTGAGGAGGGCCCTGCTTGGGAGAGTCTTATCACTTCTACAGCCTTGGCTTCAAAATATCTCCCCAAGGACTGGATCGTGAGCAGTGATTGAGTTGGGGGCAAAGGGCACTTAATCTGCAGTTAGAAGATCTGGATTCAAATCCTACTTCCAATGCTTCTACCTATGTGATCCTGGTCCTCAGTTTCCTCATCTGTAAAATGAGGGGTTTAGAATAGGTGACCCTAGAGGGACCAGGGACTTGTCCAGGTTCACAGCAGCTATGTACAAGTATCTCAGACAGGGTTTGAACTCAGATCTTCCTGACTCTAAGACCATTGCCACATCCTCTATACCACCCAGCTGCTTCTCCTCTAGGTTTGCATCTCAGATCCGCCACTTCCTAATATGAGACCTTGAGCCAGTCATTTCCTGACTCTGAGCCTAAGCTGCCTCATCTGTACAGTGGGGACAGGCACACCTGATCTCCCTATCTGGAGAGGCAGAGGTGAGGATGACAAGGAGACAATGTGCGCAAGGGGAATCATTCCTCAGTACCTTCCACGACAACCCTTTTTCAAGATGGCGCCTTGGCATCAGCATTCAGACTCTAGGCTCTGGACATCTGTGCACACTGTACAAGTTCCTGCAAAACTGAGAAAGTTTCCAATCAGGCTGGCAATACATTTTGTGTCTGGGGTCCCAGGACCTGCCTAGCTGTGTAGAGTAGAAGGCTCACCGCCACCTAGTGGCTCGCCAGGGAAGGACCCATGAATCTATCTTCTGGCAAGGCGTGGGACTGCCTTTGTAGATGGAGAAATCCTAGACCTCTGGAATAAGCACAGCACTTGTTAAGGTTTTTCAAAGCGCTTTACCTGCACGACCTCATTTGAAACTCATCTCAGTCCTCTGATGGAGTTACCACTAGTATTCCCATCCCCATTTTACACGGGAGGAAACTGAGGTTCAGAGAGGGCTGAGATCTGAACCCAGGTCTTCCTGACTCCACTCCCAGCACTCTTTCTACTACACCATGCCGTACTGAAGTATTATTCCATCAGTGCCTCAGGTCATCATGATTTTATCTCCTTGGCTCACGATTGATGAAATGATTGCAGATTTCCCTTGAATTCTCCAGCTAGAGAAATCATAAGGGAGAGGGTCAGACTCTGACGAGAACTGTCCCAGAAGCTCATTAATTATCTGAAAGGAATATATTTTACTGGCAAAACTTGTTTCCCCTCAGAGCATGTTGAAGAGCTAGAGGACAGGAAGCCTGTGCTGAGGTCACCAGTGTATGTTGCCCCACATCCCTGAATCACGCTCCCAGGCTCATCGGATGAAAAGCTCAGATGGACTCGGGCAACATAGAAGTCAATCTCTCCTTTTCTGAGGGGGAAACTGAGGCCCAGAGAAGGAAAGCGATTTGGTCAAAGTCACCCAGAGCAGAAACAGGTTTATAAATGTCTATGGCGCATTTACTTAATGGTGTTTCACAGTCTCAGGTGGCAGACGTGGCAGTAAAGAGAAAAAAAAGATGAGAAAAAGGAGCGCGATTGGGCCAAGTGACATGGAGGTGATCCATGCAGAAGTTGAGGGATTGCTAACAAGGTTTCTTGAGGAGGAAGACGTTAAAGGCGTGAGGGGAGGTCGCAGACTTGGCTGATACTCTGTAAAAAGGCACTCCAGAGCCCATCGCCAGCCACCACTGACGCGTCGGTTCTCCCATTCACACCAAATCCTGATGAGTGGAAGGCTGCCTCCTCCATGACGGTTTCAGTAGGCTCCGCCAGGGGGTCCCACCTTTACCCTTTCACCATTCACTGAGAGAAGGCCAGGATGAGTCATTGCACGTGTCTGCAGGACGCCACAAAGGCGTCCGATTCTGTAGGCAAGGGAGAAGAAGCCCAAGACCGACCCAGTATGCGGTCTGGCGAGGCGGGAGGGCCGGGGCTGCCCGCCTCCTTCTCCCCGAGCACGGGGGGCCCCACGGCCTTGCAGGACTGCTTCGGGCGGTGCAGGGTGGAGGCGAAAGGGAGACGGGCTGGGGGGGGTCCCGGGAAAGTCTCTTTTGGGTTTTCCTGTTGTAAGTATCGATCTTCTGGGAAGACCGACAAGCGTCCCGGCTGTTGTGTGTTGGCGAACAGCACTCGTGCCTCTGGCGATCTCAGCATCTGGGCGCTGCCCTGGCCCTGTCTACACTGCATACAGCAGGCGCCTCTCTATTGCTGCCTTGCGCAGATCCTGGATCCAGCCAAATCTGAGCTTGCAGGGAAAGGGCAGGCGTCTCTGCCCCTCGCCGGGGGCCGCGGGACCCCCTGCAGCCTCTGCAGGGAGGAGGGACGGCCTGGGACCCACTCGGGACCTCCGTCTCGCTTCCCGGGGGCTTCCCCACCAACTTCCCCAAGTCCCACGCGTGGAGGCTCAGGGCCCCCACTCACGGGCGGGACATCTGGGGAGGGGAAAGCGGGAGGGACAGCAAGGGGGGGGCGGGGAGGGGGACGGCGGGGGGAGGGGGCTTCGCACCTTCCCAGGCCACTCGTAGCCACGCCCCCAGCTCTGAGTCCCGCCCCCCTCCCTCGCAAGGCTACCTGGCTATCCCGGCTCCGCCCTCTCCCTCCCCCTGCAATGCCGGCCCTCCCTCTCCTCCCTCCTAGCTACTCTCTCGTGCTCCTAGCTCTCTTGGCCCCTCCTCTTTCCCCGCCCCTCCCCTCGCTCTCGCTGCTGCCACTCTCCCGCCTCTCTGCCCCTTCCGTTAGCCCCGCCCTCCCCCTTCTCCCTGCCCCGCCCCCCTCTCCTCCTCCCTCCTCCCGCCCCGCCCCTTAGCTCCGCCCGCCCTCCCTGCCCCTCCAATCCTCGCCCTCCTCCTTCTCCACCGCCCCGCTCCCCAGCTCCGCCCGCCCTCCCTGC
>NW_020949971.1:1895297-1998138 GCF_900497805.2 Vombatus ursinus
GGAGGGGGCCAAGAGCAGGAGGCCCGGGATCGATCATCGGCATTGACCGCACGTGATGGGGGCCGGGGCCGGGGCCGGGGCCGGGGCCGGGGCCGGGGCAGGGGCAGGGCGCGGCCTGGGATGGCCTCACTGAAAGTGACCTAACGGCTAATCGTTAAGCCCCGGATTGTTGGGCGAGGGCCAGGCCGGAGGAGCCCCCAAAGCACTTGGGCGGCCAAGCCTCGGGCTCACCGGCCAGACTGCGAGGGCGCTGGGCTTAGGATCCAAACTCGCCTGCGAAATCTTCCACCGAAAGGGGGCTCTCCCCCCAAAAGAGAAGCAGCAGAGGGTAAAAAATGCTTGACGAGATTGCTAAGTAAGCAGTCATCCTTCAAGGCCTTCAAGGATGACCGTAAAAATAGGCCTACAAAAAAACAAAAACTATTTTTAAAATGGTTTTGTCCGTTAACGATAGTGGAATCACTGTAGTTCAGCCATTAGCACCGTGGTGAAAATGGCAATAAAAATAGAAAAGATGGGGAAAGCAACTGGATAGGATCCTGTAAAGGACATCCTTGGAGATGGTGATACAATTGAGGGCATTGTGGAACATATTAATATACAAAATTATCTGAAGAGGGGAAGCTACCAACGGGTTGGGGCAAACCTTGTATCTTACTAACAGAAAAAGTGATTGAGAAAATGTCACTAATGAAGAGCCTACATGCCCTCTTTCCCAACTACCTAGAATCTTTTTTTAGACATCTGCACCAGAATTCCAGTCGTCCTCACTCAGGCATTAGTGGGGAACACTTGAAGGTATTCACAAGTGACGTACTCAACAACGCACCCCAGCTTTTCCATCTCAGTATTAACAAAGGTGTAGAGTGGAGAATTTGAGAAGCTGTTGTGGTTACTGTTTGGAGGTGATGGAAATTAAGCATTTGATTCAGGAAAAAGAATGTGGTCTTTGAGGCTCTTCTACACCCAGGTACCTGCCTTCCAGATGTCAGGATCATTTGGGATTCTTTGAAGGAAGTAGTAGCAGGAACAACCCTATTCAGTGGTGCTCTGTCAATAATCAGGGGGCGCGTGCCTGTCCAAGATCTTCACCTTTAGGGTGACCCAGAGTTGAGGTTGAGGACAGCTTCTCTCCCAGGGAATGGCAGAGTGCCTAGATGTTCACAGGTCGTCTCCTCCAATAGAGTGTGAAAGCTCCTTGAGGGCATGGACTGTCTTTGGCCTTTCTTTGTATCCCTAGGGCTCAGCACAGTGCCTGGCACGTAGTAAGTGCTTGATAAATGCTTGTTGGCCACCTAACAGAGCTTTCTGAGAGAGATCTGTAATCGCTGAAAGGAGTTCAGTTTGTTGATCACACAGGAAAGACCAAGTGGATGGTTGACATCTACTGCCCAGATTTCTGAATGGGCGGACAGGACAGATCAACAGTGAGGCAGGCCAGAGTTGGGAAGAAGTAACGCCAGCCAGATTGCTTTTAACAAACCGGAATCTCCTCTACTGACCCCAAGTATCCCATGAAAGCAAAGGCTCGTCTTTTCAACAGTAGCGTTGCTGTATAGCAGCAAGATATCACTTCCTCCAAAGAACTAAAGATGAAACTCACAGAGGGGAACGGAGAGGCACATGGTGAGTAGGGGCAGGCTAGTATAGCACACAGTAGGAGGCAAGGAGGCCATCGAGGACTTGGATAGCAACAAGAGAAGATAGGCTGGTCCCATGGCAAGAGGGAGGGATGACTGAGGGCAACCAGGATGGCCACTGGTGTCCTTTATCACAGGAGTCCCAGGAGTTGGGTAGGCTGGGATAGGTTATGATCTTCATTGCTGGAAGGACTCCCAGATCCATGAAATCACAGGCCCATTTGAGTATTTTTGGTCTTCCAGATGGCTGACTCATGTCACTCAGCCAGTGCTCGAACCCCATACAGTTTGATCGGTAGGACCTGCTGGAACTGGTTCTCATCACTCCTCTGAACAGAAGGAGGGAGGACTCAGTAAGCCAGAAGGTCGTCTTCCTATGAAGCAGCTCAATGCAGCCACTTATCCAGGTGCAAAGGGGAATGAAAAATGATCACATGTTGGGATGTAGTCGAGATGCTTTAGGATGATTGTTCGAAACTTTTTAAGAGAAACTCAGTTTAACAACATTTTGTGGATTGTCTCATAATGGGATTTGATTAAGAAAATACCAAATAACAAAAAGCTACTGTGAATTCAGTCACTGCTTTAATTGCATTTGTATTAAGAAAATAACATTTTTATAAATTTCCAAAATGGTCCTATGTATGTGAATGAGGCATTTATTCAGTTCACAATAAGGGGTGTTATGAAATAACTTATTTGTGGATTTGTAACTGGCATTTGACCTTATCACTCAACTGAAACTGTTCTTTCCCAAATTACCAGTGACCTGCCAGTTCCTGAATGCAGTGGATTTTCTCCTTCCCTTATCTTCTTGACTGACCTCTCTGTGGCCCTTGGTGCTGCAGACCACCCTCACCCCTGGATACTCTCTCCCCCCTGGATTTTCATGACATAGCAGTCATTTGATTCTTCTATCTGTATGACCACTCTATGGTCTCCTTTGCTGAATCATTACCCATATCACGCCCCCTAACTGTGGGTATTCTCCAGGGATCTGGCCAGGGATCTTCTTTTTCCCTTCTACGCTCTTGCTTGGTGACCTCATCCACTGCCATGATTTTCATCACCCATCTATATATCCAGTCCTAAGCTCTCTCCTGAGCTCTGCTTACACATCTCTGCAACTGACACACAACCCATAGGCACCTCAAACTCACCAAGTCTAAAACAGAACTCATTCACTTTTACCGAAGACCCACACCTCTTGTAAACTTCCCTGTTTCTATTGGCACCGTTATATGACCCCTCACCTGGATTCACAACATTGGGGGTGTTGCTGATGTCTCACTCTCCCTCACCCCATATATTTAACCCATTTACCATTACCCAACCTTTGTACCTGTCCCTTAATCATCTCTCCCCTTGGTCTACTCGCACAGCCTTCACCCCAGTTCAGTCTCTTTTATCACCCTGCACCTACTCAGTAAATGTTCTCTATTGCCTTTGAGATCAAATATAAAATCCTCTGTTTTGCTTTTTAAGTCTTTCATGACCCTGCCCCACCCTACCTTTCCAACCTTGTCATACATTACTTCCTTTTGCTGCCTTCTAAGGCCAGACTGGCCTTTGTGGTCTTCCTCGAAATATACTCCCATCTCTTATCTCTGCCTTTGCATTGCCTATCCTCTATGAGTGTCATGCAGTCCTTTCTCATCTCAGTCTCCTAAAATGCCATGTTTCCTTCAAAACTCATGTAAATGTCCACATTCTACATGAACTTCTTTTTTTTGTTTCCCCACCTGCTCCGCCTTCCTCCTCTCCTCCCCTAATTCATATAGATCTTTCTATCTGCACGGCTCTGCTGGCTAGACAGTAAGCTACCTCAGGGCAAGTATTATTTCATTTTTGTCTTTGTGTCCCCAAGGTCTGGATCAATGCCTGAGACACAGTTGGCACTTAATAGCTGCTTGGTGGTTGGTTGATTAAACACCAAAATCTTTGATTCTGTGGTTGTGGTCACATTCTTTACTCAGATGGCTAGCACATGAAGTTTTCAACTCCCTGGCCTGCCCTGTTCTTAATCCTTCCTTTTGAAGAGTTCCAGTGACATCACAGGATGATGTCTTGACTTGCTTGTGAATTGGATTCAAGTGAGGCATAGCTGCGCAGTCATCAGCCTCGCTCTCTCTTCCAGAACCATTGAAGTCCAGTGGCAGGACACAAATCAGGGCGACTGGCGATGGCTCGGGCTGCAGTGGATGACCCAGTCACCTTTGACGTCTGACCAAGCTCTAAGTGCTCCTCAGAGCCTGCTTCAGCCGCCTTCGTGGCCATTGGAACAAATTGTTCTTATCCCCCCGATCTGCCGGAGGAAGTCTTCACATGCTTGGGGTAGACACCCACAACTCACTGAAGGGTTTGAGACCTCTTGGTTACCCTCAACCTAATTTAGACCATCTGCTGAAATGTTTACTGGGGTGTGGCCACCGTGCATGCTATAGCTTCTTGAAGCCATGAGAGTTGGGTGAATCAGGTGGACGCCGAAGGTGAATTAGCAGCCCTGGAAAGGGCACGGCAGCCCTCCGTGAACACCTTATACAGCCCAGTCTGCTGCATTGGCACATATGGATCCATTGTGTTAGACGCAAACTTCACCAAAAGTGATACAGAATCAATCTTGATCTCCTCAGAACCTTAAAGAAATGTGTTCTTAATACGGTGAACTGTTTTGGGAAAAAAAAAATTGGGGGGATAAATCTTAATGTCCAGTTTGTTTTAGATCTAAGCTAATTTTCCCCCAACACTGGCCCTTGGAGTCCTTGCTAGTTCATGAAACACCACATATCAGAAATGTTTGCGTTTTGTGATGATTGCGATTTAGATTGTGTTCATCCAAGTTAGCTATTTTTAGTTCTGTCCTTAAGGAAATGTCACTCAAGTTCAAAATTCCAGTCTCCGTTGCAGTACCAAATCACAGGACACGGTATTGATTTTAGCTAAGCCAGTTTCGCCAAAGTTTTTGTCAGTAAATAGTGACTGAACTTTAGTCTACTGAAAAGAGGAGTGGGTAAGGTTTTATTGAGGTTCTTAGTAAAAAGCTAGCCTTAGAAAGTCAGGTCATTTTTCATGATAGACAAACTTTGAATGGTGCATTGTCATTCTCAACCTCCCACCTGCTTCTAGAGGTGCTGAAGGCCCTCCGCCTCACCTCCTCAGCAGCCACAGCTTCTGAAGACCTACGAGAGATATTCTCACCTCCAAAGTTTTTGGCAACGTCAAATGACTCAGCATCAGAAATGACACTTAAAGAACATTCATTACTGTCTGCTTTGCTGCTTTACCCTAAGGAATCCAGGGACTTTCCATTGAACTTGTAGCTGAACCATCCTCTATGTATTTTCTCTCCCCATTGAATGTGATCTTGAGAGAAGGGACTGGATGGATAGATAGATAGAAAGAAAGAAAGAAAGAAAGAAAGAAAGAAAGAAAGAAAGAAAGAAGGAAAGAAAGAATAGACAGCATATGAGCAAGCATTATTCCATGCTTACTACAGGCCAAGCACTGCACTAAGCTGGGGATGCAAGTTTGAAAAAAAAAAGTTACAACAGTGAAAAAGCTGACATTCTCATGGGGAAAGAGAACACATAAGGGGAGAAGGGGGGAAGGGGAGAGAGGCTAGATGACTGGTAAGGAAGTGGTAAAAGCTGGAGAGTGAGGATTGTAGATAAGAGGGAAGTAAGCCTTGCTTGGATCCAGTCCAGAGACTCAGTGAGAAGGTTAGGCGTCTCTGCAGGGCAGAGTCATTTCTAGGCTGAGAATGCTATTGGGAAGGAGGTGGAGAATTTCCAAGACTGACAAGTGAAGTTGGGAGGAATTCTCTCTGTCTCTCTGTCTCTGTCTGCCTCTGTCTCTGTCTCTTTCTCTCTCTCTGTCTCTGTCTCTCTCTGTCTCTCTCTCTCCCTCTCCAGTGCTTTGTAAATGCTTAATACATGTTTTTTCATTCCCTCAAAACGCTAAAATAACAGTAACATTTTTCAGAAATCAAGTGTTGGTAACACTGACAAGAGCTGTAAGTGTATATAGCATCGTGTAGATACACACCCTGCTTACCTGGGCTTTGCACCCTTTTTGAGGTTTTTGTGCAAATGACAAGTGAAACTTGGGGATTCTCTCTGTGCTTTTCAAAGCTAGCCTCCTTGGCAGTAGGAAGGACTTGAAATGCAGTTGGAGGGGAGGATTTTTTCTCGTAAAATAGCAAGATAAAATTTCTTGGATGAGATCATAAGGCTGTTGTTTCTTTCAAGTGATCCTGACCCTGGACTGCGAAGTCGAGATGAAAGCATCTGGTGGCCTTTGGTAGAAATCCCTCCGTTCTGTTTCTCTTTGTCAAGGGGCTTGGACTGTCATAACTCTGGATCTAAAACAAGAAAGTCTCATCTTTGCAGGGTAGGTATGATGATGGCAGCAACCCTGTACAATGAAGGACTGTTTGTTAGCAAAACCCTAAAAGTTAATAAAAGAACATCAAGTTGGAGCCTGAATGGAATATTTAGGTTGTCAGTATAGGTGGAGCTTCCTGTACCCTCCTGTGTTGACTTGCTTTATCTATGCTGCTCTTAGGTAAAGGATGTTGCAGATGCAATGTGGGAGTAGATAGAAAGCTAGCCTTGGAGCTAAGGAAACCTGGGTTCAGGTCCTGCCTAGCCTCAAGGCCTGCTAGTTATGTAGCCCTTGGCAAATCACTTCACCTCTCAATGCTCTGGACAACTTGCTTGCTATAGAGTATTGTACTGAAGTCACCCCTGCAGTGGCACAAGGAGTTTCCTCTTCCAGGGGTTCCCTGGGAAGTCACAGGTCCAGCCCCCATCACTGAAGTCAGCGCATATGTGACCGATACAGGAAGAGCTCAGCAGGAATGGATTCAACCTTCCCCTCATCCAAATGTGAAATATTGGGATCATTTAGAAAACTGGGGTCAGGAGTATAGGTAAGTGATAGGATGCCTGGCCATCATTTCTGATTTTACTGTGGAGAACAGCTCTTGAGCAACCTTGCCTTTAGCATTACCTTAGTCATCGGACGTTTGGTTTTAACTTTAGACCACCATAGAATGGTTGGAAGATCTACCCTAGGAATGCAAGGACACGACTCTCAATCTCTTTTGCTGGTTCATCCATATTTCACTACCCCCAGAATCCTGTGCTCTGTCCAGAGCAAGCTCTCTCTCTGTCTCTGTCTCTGTGTGTGTGTCTCTCTCTTTTTCTTTAAATTAAAATCTTGTGTTTTTTATGTCACCAGAATGTCTCCCAGTAATCGATAATAATAGCTAGCATCTCTATGGGCTTTAAGGTTTGCAAAGAGATTTATAAATATCATCTTATTTTGATCCTCTCAACAACCCTGAAAGGCAGGTACTCTAATTAGCCCCAATTTCTAGATGAGGAAACAGGATGACAGAGGCGAAGTGCTTGCCCAGGGTCCCACAGCTAGGAAGTCTCTAACGCAGGATTCTGGGCCCTTTCCAGTTGTCCTCATCTCTAGCTCACTACTGATCCCAGATGGCTGCAGAGGAGAGAGTGAGACTGAGGACTTTGCACAGCTCTGCCTCACTTCAATCCAATTCACTTGCAAGTCAAGACATCACCTTCCTGATGTCATTGGTCTTCTCTGAGAATGAAGGATAAACAACAAAGCAGGATTGGAACTCAGAACTTCCTGACTCCAAGTTGAATACTATCCACTGAGCCATGTTGCAGTCTCCCTCCCCCTCCCCCATCCTATATAACAAATAATAATTTTAAAGAAAAAAATAAAAGAGAAAAAAATCAGCAAAACTGACTAATCCATTGAGGAGATGTGAAAATCTGCATCCGTGCCCCTGCCCCAGCAGTGTGTTCTCAGATCTCTTCTTGGGGCCTTTGGGGCTTCTTTGTAACAGCCACTTCTGATTACTTTGTAGCCACTGTTCTTTCCATTAACTTTGTCGTATTCCTTGTGTCCATTGTTTTGTGGGCTCTGCAAGTCACTGTTAGAGAGCTCTTCATACACACTTCTTAACCTGGCTTCTGAACTTGTTTTGTTTAATATCTTAATAACTTTACTTAGTAGGATTGGTTTCCTCTGTGACCTTAGATACTTTGTGCATTTAAAAACATGATGCTGAGAAAGGTCCCTTTGTGGCCTACCCCTGACTACTGCCCAGGGGTCTGTGATCCCAGCGAGGTCACCCCCTGCCCTCTTTCTAACTTCGTTGGCCATTGAGGGTATCACCTTCCTTCCTTCCTTCCTCCCTTCCTTCTTCCTTTCCTCCCTCCCTTTTCCCCTTCCTTTCCTCCTTTCTTTCCTTCTCTTCTTCCTTCCTTCCTTCCTCCTTTCCTTCCTCCCTCTCTCTTCTTCCTTTCCTCTCTCCCTTCCTTTCTTCCTCCCTTTTTTCTTCTCTCCCTCCTTCCTTCCTTCCTCCCTTCCTTCTTCCCTTTTTTCCTCCTTTCTTTCCTTCTCTTCTTCCTTCCTTCTTCCTTTCCTCCCTCCCTTTTCCCTTTTTTCCTCCTTTCTTTCCTCCTTTCTTCCCTTCTCTTCTTCCTTCTTTCCTTTCTCCTTTCCTTCCTCCCTCCCTCTCTTCCTTTTTGCCTTCCTTTCTTCCCCTGGTTCACCTCCTTGACTCAAGTCTCCTCCATCCCACATGTGCAGTGAATGGCCAGGTCCACACTATTCTTGTCTCAATGGCACCTCTCAGTCTTGTTCCTTTCCGGACTCTCACAGCCACCACCTCATCTGACAGCCTTCTCAGCACCTCCCCCAAGTCAAAGACTGCCAAAGAGGGCCACACCACAAACTAGCTTTTACAACAGGCTTTAAGATTTGCAGATCACTGAACAAAGATCTCCTCTGATCCTCCCAACAGCCCTGGGAGGCCCATGGTGATTAAGCAACTTGTGGTTAGCTCAAATCTGAAGCAGGATTTGAATTCTGGTCCTCCAGACTCCAGGCCCAGTCCTCCAGGCCTCTATCCACTGGGACCCCCTGAATAAGTACAGGGGATTTATTCCTGACAAAGCAATGTACGGACATACCAGAGATGGTGACTATCATTAGGGGCTGGTCCTGGCCCTGGCAGACTTTTAGTCTGCTTCTATTTAAGTGATTATGAGGTTTTGTTCCTTTTTTTGCATATTACGTTAAACAGGTAAAATGCCTTCACACTAGATGTCCCCCAGCCCTGGAAGCACACCTGTATTCTCTGTGGTCTCTTAGAGTCTCTTGTTTCCTGTTGTGCTCAGCTAAGAAGCCCAAAGCCCTCACTTCCCCACCCAGGCACTGATGTGCCCGCCTCCTTTTTTTTCTTGTATATGTTTGTGTAGGTCCATCATCTCCTTAACCGAATGTCAGCTTCTTGAGAGCAAGGGCTGTTTCATTTTTGTCTGTGTCCCCAATACCTGGCACAATGCCTGCCTGGCCTATAGTAGGCACTTCATAAATTTTTGGTAATTTTTTCAGAATGATATCCCCTGTCTTATGTAGAACACTGTTAAGCCCTACATTAATCTATACTCACTCACATAGATTAACCCAGTTTTGTTTTTGTTCAGTCGTTTTTTAGTTATGTCCTACTGATCATGATGCCTTTTGGGGGTTTTCTTGGCAAAGATACTAGAGTGGTTTGCCATTTCCTTCTCCAGCTCATTTGACAGATGAGGAAACTGAGGTAAAGGGGGTTAAATGACTTGCCCAGGGTCACCCAGCTAGTAAGTGTCTGAGGCCAGATTTCCTGACTCTAGGCCCGGCGCTCTATCTACTGCACCACCTAGCTGCCCTAACTCAGTTTCATATGAATTAGTAATTATCTAAATCAAACACTTAGATGGCAGAAGCAGCAGAACCATCTTGTGATTCAAGCTTTTAAAGGGTTTTTTCTTTTAATGGTGTTCAGTGAATTTCTGGGGTGGGGACAGGGGCGGGGGGGATTATTTTAGCATCTTTTCCAAAGGTGTCTCATTCGGCCTTACTAGAAATCCGACCTCAGCACTTTTTTTACCCTATGATGTAGTATGTAGCTTATATAGGAGCCACATCAAACATCCAATACAATACCAACTTTATTCTTTGTGTTTAAACGTGTTGAGCTGGTTTAAATTTGAGAACATTAGTTCCGAGAGGTTTCCTGTAATTGTTGTGCACCGATAAAGAATTAAATCATTTTATTTCCTGAAATATAAACTAACTTGTAATAAAGCAGAATCTATACAAGGTAACTTATAAAGACTACATTTAGAATATTTTCTCTATACAGTGAAAAAACCAGACTCATTAAAGATGATTGCTATACTACACAGTATTTTGAGACATATTTCCTCTCCCTTTCTACTTGAGCTTTTTAAAAAACTCCATTGTATTATTGTGTATTAGTTACTATTATGTACATTATGCAAATTATATCTTACTTTAATGTTCTATATTCTGTGAGAAAAGTAAATGCCCTCTAGGAGAGACCTGTTCTGATCCCTGGTGGAGAGGTGGACAAAAATGATCCTGTGTGTGTTCTCAGGAGCTTTCCTAACTGAGGTCAAGTTCCCTTGGCCTCTATTCAGCTGAAAAGACCTCCAATAAAAGCCTGGTGAGAGGTGTGCCTCTCATCAGAGGACCAGCCCAGTTGATGAATTTTTGTGTCCATAGCAAGTCATAGAGATCATGTGATGTGTGGAGACACTGATAGGCAGACTCATGAAATCGAATCTTTTGAAGTAACCAAGCTCTTGGGTTTTCTCTGATATTGATTATCTATTTGGGGGGGGGGGCTAGGCAATCAGGGTTAAGTGACTTGCCCAGGGTCACACAGCTAGTAAGTGTCAAGTGTCTGAGGCCGGATTGGAACTCAGGCCTTCCTGACTCCAGAGTCAGTGCTCTATCCACTGCACCACCTAGCTGCCCCTGATTATCTATCTGTTGATCATTCAGGTGTTGATAGAGATTCATCCATGCGTCACTTCTGCATTCTACTTGGCTTTTGAGAATTTCATTACTCATTTTACTTTCAAAAATGATGGAGAAAGACAAGAAAAGGAAATGAAATTCCAGTTAGCCTATTTTACCTGCTAAGATAAAGACTTGACTTTACTTCAAAGGCAGTCCCAAAATGACCGACAAAGGCTGCTGAACACTTGAAGCTGTGGAGTAAGTTTGAGGTGCTTCCAGTTCAAGGTGGAACGGAGCCCTCTGAGGAGGAAGAAGCGGCTGCCCCTGCTGCCTAAAGTGATGATGCTTGCAAAAGAGAGAATGCCCAAGCCCGGTCCCAGGACGATGAGAAGGGTGCCATCGTACTGACTTACCAGGAGCACTGAGGTAGCATGCTTCCTTCTCGGAACAGGTTCCTGAAACATGATGGAGACCTTTCCAAGATTCATCAGACCTGAACCATGTCTCTCCACTTCCCACTTCTCATTCTACTACAGGGAACCAAGGAAGCTTTTCTAGGGATTATGAAACTGGAGGCCCTGGTACCATAGGTGGTGTTTTCATACCTCCTGCCAAGTGAAGGTTTAAAAAATAAGAAAAATATGGGAAGTCAACCTCTGGTGCAAGAAATGGTGTCCGGGTGACCTGGGCCAGGAATGGATTGTATGCAATGAGAACTAGGGAGAATCTCTTTGACTTGATTCTTAGAACCAACCCAAAGCTCTTCCACAGGATCACAGCATCTCAGAGGCCAGCTTTTCCAACCCATTCATAAATAAGGATCACCATGGCCAACAAGTCATCTTCCAGCCTTAGTAGGGAACCCCATAACCTCCTGAGATAGCCTGAGTGTGCTATAGGCAGGAAGGTCTTCCTTCCTGAACTACTTCGGAGGGTCTATGATCTCATTAGTGCTCTGGTAATGCAGATTGCAACCCTCCCATAATGTTTCCCACCTACCTCTTTGCAAGTTTTGTCTCTTCCTCATTCTGCCCATTGGAACTTCTCGGGAAGTCTAACCCCTGTTCTCCATGGCAGATTTCCCAATGCTTCCAAGCAGACATCATGTCTCTGCCCCATCCCAAATCTTCTATTGCCAGAGTATTTCCAGTTCCCACTTGGCCTTAGGTGGCACAGCCTCAAAGTCTCTCATCAACCTTTTTGTCCTCTTGTGCACATTGCCTAGGTAGTCACTATCCTTCCTAAAAATGAAGACATTGGAGAGGGGTGTGATGACAGGGCTGAGCACAACGGGCAGTCATCTTGGGTGTCATTGACACCAAGCCAAGGATCCCATTAGCAGTTTGGGTTTTGTCTGCTCTACCCCACTAGTGACTTGGATTGAGCTGGCCATTAATGATAAACCTTAAGCCAAAGACTACAGTGAGTGGCAGGCAGAAGATGAGTGGCACAGTGACTGACGGTTGGCAGGGAGACTAGCAGTCCTCCCCCTCTCAGCCCCAGCTGGCCTTCCGAAGATGGCATAACAATGTGAATGAGAAACGTTCACGCAGGGAGGTGGGCACCCCAATAGAAGGGACTCTCTGAGGTCAAAGACTCTTCATGGTCCTCGTGTTCCCAAAGCCTGGCACATTGGAGGGGCCGGAGTTTGGATCCGTGATTCCATCGTGCGGGAAGCTTCATGATAGAACCATAGATCTACCACTGAAAGGGACTTCAGAGCTCCCTAATCCAACCCCCCTGCAACGTACGGATGAGGACCCTGGGCCAGAGATGGCCAGTAACTTGCTCAGGTCCTACAGGTATTGAGCGTTTCAGCCAGTGAAGCTGTTCAGCCACTCCCTGTGAGGCAGCCTTGCCCCAGGCCCCAGGACCCAGTGGGTTAGAGGCAGGCCTCACAAGCCACGGTGCTGCAGGGCTCTCCCACCTTCTCTCCACCTGCTGGCTGCCCTGGCTTCCTTCAGCCCCAGCTGAGACCCCACCCTCACAAGGAAGCCCTGGCCCAGGCTTCGTTCATCTCGGCCCCTTCCCTCTGTTGATGATTTCCGCTTGGCCCTGTCTTATCTTGTTTGTCCCTAGTGCTTAGCATGTTGGCTCCCCCACTGGACTGAAAGCTCCCAGCACTTAGCCCATGGTCTGGGCACTTAATCAATGCTTGTTGACTGGTTGTGATACTGCCTGTGGCCTGGCAACAGTGGAAGGCACTGACTAAGTGCTTTCAAATTGAATCAAATTATGATTCCTAAGTCCTGAAGTCTTATAGCGGGGGAGCTGCTGCTGTTCTGATATGGCACAGGGGCCATGCTCTGCCTGATAATGCTGAGCTTCCTAAGCCCGGGATGGGCAGCCTGAAGCAGGCGAGGTCCTGGCCCAGCTTCAGCCAGGTGGTGAAGCAGACTCCTCCCCTCCAGCTTCTTGACTGGCGTTCTGCCCCAGTTATTAAAGTCCATCAGTTGGGCCTGGGGAGTGGGAGGAGCTGCCAAAGAAAGCCAAAAAAGGACCAGAGGCTGCTGATCACTCTGTGAACTCCTTTGTATGAGAAGTGTGGAACTCAGAAGGTCAAAAAGTGCTTGGAACGTAAAAAAGATACAGACGTGCTGAGGAGAAGAAGCCATCAGCAGGATTTGTCTGTAGAGCTGCTGATGCAGCATGCCTAACCACCCAACGCACATTGGTTTTCGATGGGCTGTTTGATCTCAAGCATTTTTGTAACTCTTTATCTGATAAGGTCACATCAGGTAAAATGTGTTTAAGGCATCTGTTCCCATAAATATTTAAAGCCTTCCTGCATTGGGTTTCATTGCTTTCTGCTTTATTGCAACATAAGGGGTTAGGGTTCTGAACTGGCAGTTAAGGAAGACCTGGGTTGTAATTCTGCCTCACTAGCAGGGTGACTATGGGCAAGGTATTTTGGCTTCCTGACCCTCAGGTTTCTCATCTCTAAAATGGGAATTATTGTGTAACAGAGTGGTACCATACATAGATTTAATTTGTATGAACTCAGCTATCTACCCTGGGGCAAGGGAAAAACGAAATGATTTTAAAAGCACTCGTGCCTGTCATTCTGTTCTATGAGAACGTGGCATGGAGTGAGCTTCCGATGGAGAGATGGGTCTTTTGTTCCCTCAGCTGGTCCCAGCGCCCAGGGGCCTCTCTCAGTGTGGGCAGCTCACCATGATTAGGATTAGGATCTCTTCATCTCTCCACAGTCAGACTTTACATTTTGCTTCAGTCAATGGAGTGAACAAGAGGGTCCAACCGCTGGCATTTCTCCTCAGCTGAAAGGCCCCTGCTGTGCTCCCTTGACTTCCTTGTGCCTTTTCCTGCCTGCTGTGGCTCTAGATGGGTATACCTTATTCAAAAGGAACTGCCAAGGTAAAAGAGGAGGGATGAGGGGGAAATATTGTGTATTAAGAGGATATATTCATGCCAAAGAAGGAGAAAAAGGAGGAATGAGTCGCTGCCCCTCACCTCCTTCCCTTCCCCTCCCTAACCCCCTCCTCTTTTGCCCCCCTTCCCCTTGCCTGACTGATCCCCAAGTATCCTTCCTGTGAGTGAGTGTGGGTGTATGAAAGAGGAAAAAAAATAATCGACACAACTGATTGATGCATTCAGAAAATTTTTGATGTATAACACCTGTGGGCCTCTCACCTCCACAGTGGGGGTGAGAAAAAAGAGTCAGCACAACTGTATAAACCTCAGAGGACAAAGATATTTGTGGCAGGAAACACCACAGCCTTGCTCTCTGTGGATACACATCAGTCTTACAACAAGAGAGGAACAGATACTTGTAACATGATCCACAGCCTTTTATAACATTTCAGTTGCCTCAGGCTTGATTTCTATAAAAGCTAATCTTATTTGAGAAAACTCCTACCTCTCATCTTGGTCACTGTTCCTTGGAAAAAATAAAGGAGAAACTGAGGCACAAAAAAGCTCTATTCATGTGTGGAAATCCATGAGCCAAGTGGAGACTCATGATGAAGAGCCTTTGAGTAAAGATTAATGGAGATTTTTTTTTTTTAAATTGTCATTGGAGTACCTTACAGACTCCCTGGGCAGAAAGAGAAAGTAGATGAGGAATTTGAGGAGCAGATCACAAGCCTGGCATGGTGTGATAGTAGTGATGGGAGAACTTCACTTATCTAGATATGTCAAAAACCAAAGCAGCTAGTACCTTTTTGCCTTGCCTTAATAAGGATTTAATCCTTCAGAAGGCAGAGGAATCATCAAAGGAGAATTCTGCATCTGGTTCTCTCTAAAACAGGGGCATTGATTGCTGGGATAAAATGAAGGGAACCCTAAGGAAGAAATGACCACTCTCTTCTAAAGTTTGTGATAGAGGAGAGGAAATCCAGGGAAAGTCTGAGATGTAGGAAGCCAGGTGGTTGCAGGGGGTAAGGGTGTTGAACTTGTAGTGAGGAAGACCAGAGCTGAAATCCTGCCACCAGCACTTACCAGTAGTGTGACCCTGGGCAAATGACTTAACCTCTCTCAGCCTCAGTTTCCTCATCTGTAAACTGAGAGTAAGAATGATGTCTAGCTCCCAGAGTTGTTGTGATGATCAAATGAGACAACATATGTGAGGTGCTTTATCAACCTTGAGGTGTTCTAGAAATGCTAGATGTGATGATGGGGAAAGCAGATTCCAGGAGGTTCAAAGGAAAAAGAGAACTGCATTCCATGGAATCAAATTCTACAGGACAGGTCCACTCAGGAGAGACGGGAGATGATCATGAAGGAAATTCCAAAGATATAAAGAGAAACAGTTCCACCGGAGGTGGGAAATGGAATTTGTCGGAAGAGACAAATGTAAGTGACAGGGAACTCACCAACTGACACTTTCAAAAGGAGTTTGCAGAAGATGGAAGCAAGGCCAGGGAACAGATGAATGAGTGAGTATGAGTGCAAAAATAATGTCAAGTATGCTAGAAAGCTCAGAATGAGCTGAAGTTGGTAAGGGAGGCAAAGAAGAACAGTTTTTTATTTTATTTTTAGCTGTTTGGGGGCAGGGCGGGGAGGATCTAAGAAGGGTCAGGATCTCTTTGGAGTACAATTGATAGAACCCCAGGCTTGCAGTCAGGAAGACCTGAGTTCAAATTCAGCCTTAGATACTTACTAGCCATGTGACTTCACCTCTGCCTGTCTCAGTTTCCTCCTCTGTAACATGGAGATAAGGTTATCACCTACTTCCCAGTGTTGTTGTGAGATTCAAAGCACTTTACAAACCTCAAAGTATTAACATTATTTTTAGATGACACGTTAATAACTGACCACAAAGAAAAGGCAAAGCTACTTAATCCTTACTTTGCTTCTCTTTTTTTCTGCCAAAGAGAGGTGTCTTTGGACTGAAAATGACAGAAGCAAAATGGACAACATAAGGAGGAGCTAGCAAGAGAGCGCTTAGCTCATGCCCTTTGGCGCTGTGCCCATCCTGGGGTGGGCCCAGAGAACACCTGCCTATGGGATGGCAGAGCCACCATTAGTGGCATTTGAAAGATCGTGGAAGACAGGAGAGGGGCCACAAGAGTGGAAAAGGGCAGAATTTGTCCCAATTTTCAAAACAGGGTAAGGAAGAATCAGCAAATTGTAGGCCAACGAGCTTTCTTCAGGCTTCTGAAAACAAGCAAACAGAACAGGGCATTGAGGAGATAGTTCATGAGTATCTAGAAAGAGAAGTGGTGATTCTGAAGAATCAGCCTGGCTTCATCAAGAGCAGGCCATTCATTGGAGCCTGCTCCCAGTTCTCTTTTTGAGTAAATGAGGGGAAGGCTGGGGAGACAAGGTTCGATAAAGTATTTCTTCCCTTCTTGTGAAGAAGATGGAGGTGGTGGCTGCCACTGGAGCTGTGGTTCCATAGATTCAGGACTGGTAGGATGGTTCAATGGTCACTTGGCAGGAGGTCTCCAGGGGAATGCCTCACACATCTGCGCTTGATTGACCCTGTGCCATTTAACATTTTTATCAGTTAACTTATATAAAGGCATGGATGTCATGGGTGGCATGTTGGTAAATTATTAACAATCAGCCCTCCAAAAAAATGTCTATGGAACACTGCCCTTAAACTTTTGAGTTTAATCTGTTATTAACATTTTCTCTGTCACTTTCTTAAGTCGAGAAATTGACAAAACAGTAAATCCAATCCTGATCTGTAGCATTTGCTGATTCCCCAGGTATCAACGCTCACCATTAAAATGAAACAGTTGGCTCTTGGAAGCCTGTTTGATCCTGCTCCGGCACAGCTCCATATGGCTGAGAACTCCTAGCTGGGTAGGCCAGCTAAGACACTGGATAACGGAGCTCACCAGGCTACCTAACACATTGGAGGGAATCTAATAAGAGGGAAGTTAATTTGGGGGAGTCAGTCTTTGGGAAGATCAAAAACTCAGTTTCCCAAGTGCGGTATGGAGCCGGCATTCTTAGCAGTTTGTCTGAAGCCCAGGAGCCTCACTTGAGCAAGGATGAGTACACCTTGTCTTGAAGCAGAGGCTGGAGGGTGACCATTTGACTGATGTAGGTTGGCCTCGGTGGCTCTGGGGTTCCTTCCAGCTCTCAGGTTCTGTGGTTCTGTGATGATTTGTGGGGAAACAGGAAGAAGCAGACGTTTGGTAGGGCAATCACTCTGTTAATATGCAGTAATAAGAAACAAAGTCTCCACAAAGAAGTGAAGCCTTTACAAGGGTACTTTTTACTCTCTTGATCAATTTTCCTACAGAAATGGAGAAGTTTGGAGGAGGGGGAGGTTTAGGAGAAAGATAATGAGTTCCATTTTGGACATGTTGAATTTGATTGGAAATGTCTCAAAGACAGTTGGTGAGCTGGGTCTGAAGCTCAGGAGAGAGAGAGACTGGTTCTGGATCTCTATGGATTTGGGAATCATTTGTATGGAGATGAGAGTTAAACCCATGAGTATGGAGGATAATCCTAGAAACAAACAGCTCCAGTTTTCATTACTGTGCTTATTGCTACTGGGTTTATGGCCTGATAAAAATCTCCATTCGCTTCATGTCCCTGTTACCACCACATGGAAAAGATTCTGCCTCTGACCTTAGCTCTGACTGAACAGCTAACAGAAGTGTCATTGATGCCTCCTTGGGATTTCTTTCACCTTTGGATAGTTCACTGTAAGACAGTCTTTACGAAGGCCTTTCCCCTAAAAAAGGAGTACTGCCCAGCCTGGCTCTCATTTTGAAAAGTTAACTCTCAGGAAAAAGCCTCAAGCTCCAGCTTTGGTCTGATCGCATGCAGTGATCAGTGGAAAGAACTTGGCATTTCCAGGTTGAGACCGTGCTCCAATCCAGATTCTGACACTTTCTACATGGGACAAATCATTTCACCTTTGGAGGATTCATTTTCCTCATTCCTATAAGAGGGTTGGACTAGATCCGGGGTTCAGTGACCTTTAAAAAAAGAATCTCGATAACTGTATGTCAATATAATTGGTTTCCTTTGAAAGCTATGCATTTAATTTTATGCATTTAAAAACACGATTCTGAGAAAGGGTCCATGGACTTTATGAGATGCCTAAAGAATCCATGAGAGCACTTGGCTAGGATCCTTCTAACTCTATACCTGTGGGTTTGTGATTCCCTTCCCTTCGATAGCTATTGCCACTATATTCCTTCATATTGGCTTGGCCAGTGTAGCTATTTATTTTCCCCAAGTCTGATGAAATATTTAAAACCCATCTAGCCATGGTCAGCTGCAGCCAGACAGAAGGCTCCTTGTGATGACAGTTCTCCCTGGCATTCTTCTTGGTAACCTTAAGAATAAAGGACCCGAGCAGATGACACAGTCTGAGAGTCTCCCTTGACTGAATTTTCTCTGATTCAGCCTAGAGATGAGGGTTGCTCTTTTTCTCATGCTCAGTCTGCCTCTTGCAGCTCATTTACATTGTGGCCTCTCAGTCTCCACCAGCAGTCCTTCAAAAGTTTCCAGTCTTATGTACCTGTGCCATGATAAACTCTTAACACCTTTCCATTTGAACGCAAACGTAATCCAGGTTGCATTTTGTGGCCACTATACTTGATGTTTATCATTAAAACCTTCATCTGATGCCTCACTGCAGAATATTAGTGCCAGTGGATCCTCAAAGGCTCTGTTGGCAGGCTACAAGCTTCCAGCAGGTTTGGCCAACCTAGACAGACTTGGAGGCTTGAAGTCCCATCTGGTCACTGTTGTCCCAGAACCAGCCTGGCTAAGTTTGGAGAAGCTCCTTGTTCTAGCCTGCAGGCTAGTAGGATTTCCAACCACAGTAACTCCCAAATAGCATCTGCTAAGTAGAGCTGGGTTCTCTGTCAGCTGAGGGAATAACTGCCTGGCAAAAGCAAAGATTCTTTTAAAAATATTAAACTATAAGTACATGCTGCATTAATTTAATCTTTTTATAGTTTATAGTTTTTAGTTTTACAGTTTTTTTTCACTATCACATTAACCTTCTCTCCATAATTGTAGGTTGATGAATTTATATAGTGTATCAACTCAGGTTATATCTTTTGACCAGACAGTACATTTTACTTTCAAAAGTAGTTTTTTAAAAAAGTGGTGGAGTTTGGGGCAAGGGAGAGAAATGCACATGAAATTAACTTTTGAAACATACATTGGATTTGGATAAGAAAATGATAGGGATTTGAGTCCAACCAACTTTATTTGAAATATCGTATTATGCAAAGTAGGTCAGCCAGTGAAAACAGGTGTACTAGTATTAGTTTGACATTTGTAATATAAGGATAATACCACTAATCGGAGATTCGTGACACTTTGCCCGAGGGAAATGGGGATGCTTAGTTCGTAAAAGGCACAGAGTGTTAACATGATACAAGATCATTGTAATTTGCAGGCAAGAAAGACATCCAAGAAGATTAGTGAGCTGAAGTTTGGATATCCTCCACCTCCCCTTTATTTGTTGGCTGGTTTGGGGTTTTTCCCTGAACATTCACAATGGTGATGTTGAAACTTCAAAAGATTTAAATTTAAAGAAACTCTGCAAAGTTCAAAAGTGAAGTCTAACGTTTCTTGTGACACTGTGGCCTTCTCCTGGCCTGAGACTTCCTCCTTCCTTACCTTTAATGTTCTGGTAGATCTAGTATCCTTGATTGAATTCATAGGTTCAACTTTTTATACATTGAAAGGTTTAACAAGGTCAGATTTAACAATTACCTTGGAGTGTAAGAGACTTGGCTTCAAGTTGGATTGAAGAGAAGGGCTTAGGCTTAAGGTTGGTGTTGATGGAAAGACCTATCTACGTAGGGGGCAGCTTAATGGGTAGAGTGCTGAGCCTAGAGTCAGGAATACTCATTTTCCTGAGTTCAGACCTGACCTCAGACATGTACTAGCTGTGTGACCCTGGGCAAGTCACTTAACCCTGTTTGCCTCAATTTCCTCATCTGTAAAATTAGCTGGAGAAAGAAATGGCAAACCCTTCAATATCTCTGCCAAGAAAACCCCAGAGGGGGTCATGAAAAGTCAGACATGACTGAAAAATTACTAAAGCCCTTTACCATCCTGCATAGCCTTTCCTATGTACTCTCTAGGTTGTGATTATAATGCCCAGCACAACTCAGATGAGGTGGGTGGAGAGAAAGCCCTGTGCTGCTGTTGCATATAGGGAGGGAGGTCTGACTCCTGATTGGCTGAGAGAACGCTGAGCACAATGATGTCAGCCATCGATGAGTTAGGGGGTGTCTATGCCAAGCATGTGAAGAATTCCCCCAGTGCAATGGGCAGATGAGAACTGTTTGTTCCAGAGCCATGAAGGTGGCTGAAGCAGGTGCTGTGGAGCGCTCAGAGCTTGGGGAGGCATCAGTGATGCCGAGGTCATCCCCTGCATCCTGGGCCATCGCCAGTCATCCTGACTTTTGTCTTATCACTGGACTCTGAGAGAGTGAGGATGATGACTTGGCACAACTCTGCCTCACCTCAGTCTAATTTATGGTGAGTCAGAAGACACCAGCCATGCCATTTTACATTTTCACCTACCTCAAAGAGGCAAGCAACAAAGTAGCAGGTGCAGATACACTGGGAGCTGTAGTCACAACCCTGCACATAGGTGGCCCAGGCCATAGGGACATCTGGGTGTCTGAGCAGCCTTTTTTTTGCCTCTGATGTACCTTTTATTTTTTTCTTTTCTTATTCATTTGTTTATTTTAGTTTTCAACATTCACTTCCACAAGATTTCGAGTTCCAAATTTTCTCCCCTTTTTGCCCCTCCCCTAACCTAAGATGGCATATGTTCTGAATACCTCTTCCCCTAATCTGCCCTCCCTTCTATCACCCCCCTTCCCTTATCCCCTTCCCATTGTATTTTCCTGTAGGGCAGGATAGATTTCTATACCCCATTACCTGTATATCTTATTTCCCAGTTGCATGTAAAAACAATTTTTAACATTTGTTTTTAAAACTTTGGGTTCTAAATTCTCTCCCTTTCTCCCTCCCCACCCACCCTCATTGAGAAGGCAAGCAACTTGATACAGTGAGCAGCCTTTTTAAGGGACCAAACTGCTCACCTCCTGGAGTGAAAAAGGGGCTAAAACAGGTGCCCTAAAAATTGTCTGCTTCACCCAACCCTGGCCTTGCTAGGTAAAAATGGGAGAGTGGTATGGGGGATGTCTTTTCACTCGCTCGTAAATTGGATTGAAATGAAGCATAGTTGTGCAGTCATTGGCTCCACAATGCCTGTTTCAGCTGCCTCCAACGCTATTGGAATAAGTTGTTCTCATCCTCCCATTCTGCTGGAGGAAGTCTCCCCATTGGGAGTAGATACCCCCTAGCTCACCAATGGGTTTGAAACCCCTCTGTTAGCCTCAGCCTGGCTTAGCCCATCTGCCACGATGGTTTACAGGGGTGTGGCTGCTGCACGTGCTACAGCTTCCTGGAGCCACAGGTGAGAGTTGGGTGACATGTGGACAACAATGGTGGATAAGCAGCCCTCCCAGCAGAGGGGCTGGTCCTCCCTGAACACACCCTGCACCCAAGGAATAAATGAAGGAATGAGCATGTGCCTGAATTCCAGCAGCAGCAGCAACGTTTTCCTCTTGTTCTGTCCTGAGCACCGATGACAAATCCACCTCCCCAAAGTGCTGCAGACGTCCTATCATCCTCCTGCTTCAGGGCCACCAGGCCTCTAGCTGGGGCCTAGCAGGGGACCCCCTGCTCATGGCCGCCATGCGCCACTCCCTCACTGTCCTGGGTATGACTCTCGGCTTCTCTTCTTTGGAGACCCTCGTGTTCCATGACTACTGCCAGACACCATCACCGGTTTGGTGTCATGACAAGAATTGTGCGATTTCCTAGAGGAAAGCCAGCTAGTTTTCTTTGGCCTGCTTCTGTATCTTATGGCACATCTTCAAGCATACCCTAGTAGTGCACATACCACCTAGCCATTTAAGCTGCTTCATGCTTCATAACCTGCTTCCCCTGCTCCCCAGTGGTTTCTCACCAACCTTCCTGTGACAAACCTAAGACCCAGCTGAATTCATTTCCTCCGGGAGGCCTTCAGGTCACTTTGCTGTCTCTCTGAACATCAACCATATGTATCACCCTGAACTGTTGTCTTTTGCTTCCTGTGTGCTCAGCCGGTCTCCTGAATGGGCCTCTGTGCTCCTGGAGGCAAGGACTGTGTCTTCTACTTCATCAATAGACTCTGTTGCCCTTAAAACAATGCCTGACACATAGCAGGCATTTAATAAATGCTCGTTAACTGACTGATTGACCTACTGACAAATGATTAGGGCACAGATTTTGTGGAAATGAACACAAAAGTAAGTCAGAACCTTTGGCGTTACCCACCTTTCCTGCTTACCTGCTTGAAACTGAAGAGAGCTATTCTCCTGTACTGCATATGTCCAATGGGTGAAGCATTTGCCTACCCATATAACATGGAAGAACCTGTAAGCATGCCGAGTGAAGTGTTGGAAGCTCCTGTCAGTGAGAACAGCAGTCAGTCAAGCAGCCCTGTATTAATTATGCACTCCCTGTGAGCCAGGCCCTCTGGCACATAAGCTCTGTTGGGGTTAATGGGCAGTGTGGTCCTAGGTGTCATCTCAGTAATGTGGGTCACCTCAGGGAGGCTCTGAGGTCAGCTGGGGCCTATGTTTGGTGCTGGAATTCTCTCACACCAGGTCTGGCCAGTAGCAGCCCAAAGCTAGTGGGGCAACCATGGCGTTAGCAGTGGCACAGGCCCTCAGCAGCTGCAGTGCTAAATGTGAGCTCACCTAGAATTACAGAAGAATTCCAGGCACCCTCAATGCCAGACCTCCTGGCCCTCATCTTGTAACTAGCCCCAATAATGGCTTTTGTTGCTATACTTTCTCCCACGAGGTTCCTGAGGCCAGCCCAAGACTCATCTCAGCCCCATCTAATCAGTAATAGGACCGTGGTGCCTTTAATGGAAGGGAAAAAACTCTACCTGTCTCCCATTAGCCTCCTACTTGAGCTCTGACCAAGGGGAATCAATGTCTCTGTTCCCTTAGTGACAAAACTCTCCCAACTCCCACCACTGCTCTCATGAACCACGCACAATAGATAGCCACCAAAATTTTATTGGAGAACAATTGGGATGGCAAAGGCATTGAAGGGGTTACACTCAGGGCCACACAAGTGTGGCCACAGGCAGCTTCTGAATTGCCGTCGGAAGGACAGGTTCTGTCTGTCCATCGGTGTCTCTCTATCTCTCTCTCTCTCTCTCTCTCTCTCTCTCTCTCTCTCTCTCTCTCTCTCTCTCTCTTTCTCTCTTTCTCTGTCTTTCTGTCCATCTCTGTTTTCCTTCCCCTACTGGGCAGGAAAGAAGCCCAGAAGAGAGCACCCCACAGTTGAGCTGGGAATGCAGGACTGGTAGGTAAATTCCTTTAGTGGGCAGAGAGAAGCCCAGTGCCTACCAGGCAACCCAGGCACCATCTCTATCCGCCATCACTTTAGCTCTTGCTTCCCAGCATTCCTATTCACTACCAAGCTTCCAGCTCAGTTCTAAGGGTCCCAGAGGGGACGCCAGAAAAGGGGGCATCTCTCTGGCCCTCCAGCCCTCATTGTTTTGGGAAGGAGATCAGATTCTTCTGCTCTTTCTTTCCCAGTCCTCGCTTTGCAGGTCACTTTCTGTGGCCTCTGGGCAAGTCTATTTGGTTGCCACTTATAACCAGGTTGTTATCTCTGGTAACACTAACACTGGGAAGCCAAGAAGCAGGAGTGAGTGGTGTCCATAGTGAAGCAGTCTGTGAGTATTTGAAATGAACTCTTTTTAGTGAAAACGTTCTGGCAGTTTTGATCATTGCTTTTCAAGCACACTGAATATTTTCAAATCACTTGGATACTGTTCTGTGACTTACTATGCCTGGCACATAAGAAAAGTGGCATAATTAACTCCATTGGAACCCTACTGTGACCCCTTGCCATGGCACTCAGATGACCCTGGGTTCTGGAAAGCTATGCCAGGGTAGGGCAAGCTCTGGTAAAATTGGGAAGGTCTTGAGCTCAGCCCAATGACAGATTGGTCAGGTTCTTGGAAAGGCCAGGGAAGGGCCAGGGCTGATGGAATTCACGGCGTCGACAAGCATTAAAGTAAGCATGTTATCATCGGCATCCAAAAGACACGTCTGTGTACCCCCCTAGGATCATTTGTGTACAATCTGCAGACAAAACGTGTGTACGAAAAAAAAGTGACCCCTTTTGCAGTTTTCCTTCAGTGGAGAATGAAGAATAACTAGCAAGTTATTATAAGTTCACTTTTCCAGATGCATGATTTTTTTTTCTGGCTGTAATAACGAGGTAGCTCACATTTATGGAAAGGTTTATAGTTTTCATAGAGCCTTTGTGAATTTTACGTCCTTTGAATCTCACAATGCCCTCCCGACGTAGGCCTGATCAGCCTCATTTCGGAGATGAACAAATGAAGGGTTTTGAGGCAGGCCTTCTTATTCTCCCTTTTCTTCTTCTTTTCCAATGTACCGCAGATGTCTTAAGAGAATTTGTCTTGGAGAAATAATAAATTAGTTTCTCTAGCATTGGGACAGAGGTTATAGAACCTCTCGCTCTAGTTTTCTGTTTATGGAAATCATTTTAAAATTTAATTGAAGGAAATAACAGTAAAATGAGGGTAGAAAAATGTTGACACTGGTGCTCATCAAACAGGGAAGCATGCTTTTGGCTTTGATCTCACTGCAAAAAGAGGACCATCTACTAATTCTGTCCAAAGCTAACTTGTCATGACATCTGCAATTACCTGTGTTAACTAGAGGACCTCCCCACGTGGCAGAATTAATACTTTGTTTCTGCTTTGTCTCTGCCAGCAACTGGCTGTGTGACCACAGATGTGCTGGTCCCTGCACAGCCACCAACCTCTTACATCTCCACACCCAGTTCTCCTGTTTTGTTTCTTCCCACACTCCATTTCCTGCTTAATTCAGTCTAAGGTGGTGATCTTTTCAGCAAAAAAGCTCTCAGAAAACAACCGACGTCTCTCTCCCTTTCGCAGGTCTCTGCTGGTAAAGCAGATTTGGAAGACTTGGAGGTCCTTGCCACTTCTCGGGAGAGACGGTTTCGTTTATTTGCTTCTTTGGAATGTGAAGGACAATTATTCATGACTCCACACGATTTCATTCTGGCTGTTACAACTGATGAGCCCAAGCGTAAGTGCAGCTTTAAAAATCCATTCATCTTCCTGGTTAGCTTTTCTTCTTTGCAGTTTACAAAGCCAGGCCAGGGAGCCCCCAGCTGTAGTGACCACAGGCCTGAAGTTCAGTGAGGAGGGTTCAAGACTTGGCTGTGCCCCTCCAGCTGAGGCACCTGAGGCTCAGAGAGGGGGATGCGCTGGCCACAGTCACGCAGATTCCAACACAGGCCTTTCCTATTGCTAGTATGAAGGGGTCTCCCGTTACAGTCTGCCTCCCTGCCCTTACCTTCCTACCTTGTAAAATGAGCAGAATGGTACCTGCTTCATTCCTTGCCTCACTGGGGTCTTGTAAAGAAAGCATCTGACCAGCCTCAAAGTGGTCTGCAAATGTCTGTGATGGGTATTTTCATATTTCATAAGCAGGCCAGCCACCTCCCTCCCTGCTTCAGCAGGTCTCAGGCTCTTGGCTTGAGTTTTCCTGTCAGTGGTATGACAGCAGGTCACCCTCTCGATGAATGCACAGAGGAGCTGCCCCCCCCAGCCCCCACACACTGAAGGCTGGTACCTCTTAGGCTTGGTACATTCCCAGTGGCCCCTTGGGGATCTTCCAAAGGAAGCTCTCAGCTTGTGCCCCCATCCCCCCAAGTCTGGGGTGAAGTTTTTATTGGAAATGAGCTGGCACTTAATGGGTCCCATCATGTGGCTCCCCCGGCCCTGTTTGTCACCCACAATTCTAACTCCTTGGGGACAGTGGTGTTCTAAGATTTGCACCCAGACAACAGAGCCAGGAGAACCTTTGCACCAGAAAGAGGCGTCTAGAATACAGAAACACCAGGCAGGTTTCCAGCTGCCAGCCTGGGGACTCCCTTCAAGTCTGGGCCTTCCTCACTGTCCATCTGCAGTGCTGTCCCAAGAGTATGTGCTCAGATACTTCCCAAGTCAGGGAGCATTGCCGGCCTCGGCCTTCTGTCCAGCCCTGCAGCCCCTCCCATGTACGCCACTGGGCTAATCTCTCTTGAATAAGAATTGTGGATTTCGTTGCCAAGGTCCTGCAATGTTCTAACCATCCAGTCACAGAACTAGAATAGAAAAGGACCTCCAAGCCCATCCAGGTGAAGAAACTGAGGCCCAGAGAGGTTCAGGGACTTGCCCAAGGTCATCCAGCTAGTATCTGAGCCAGGATTTGAATGCAGGTCCTGTATCTTCAAGGTTAGCGGTCTGTCCGTGACCCTCCCCCTTAGTACAATATGGTCTATAAACAGGAACGTAAGGAAGGCCTCACCACAGACGAGGAACGCTCTTCCTCTTGTCCCTGCACAAGGAAGGCATCTTTCCTGACCATAGTGAGTGACTTTGGGGAGCATAGGCTCCCTCCCTGTGCCATGCCTGGCCCCACTCATGTCTAAGCTGTGTGGAAGGATCCTGTGGGATCTGTCCACGTACACAAGGGTCTCCTTGTGGAGGGCGGCCCTCAAAACTGTGTTTGGTCTATTGACCCAAGGGGAGTTTTTAAGTTAACAAATAAGCATGAGTAGGAGTTTGTATTCTCTGCATTTTTTGGTCAATTGTTGGATTGTAAATTTGTAATCTACATAATTCTTTACAAAAACCTACTTGTTTCCTTCTCATATTTTCATCAAAGATACTCTCAATATGCATTATTCTTAAAAAGATTTTTTAAAAGGTTTGTGGAAAAAAGGCAGAGGGAAACATTCTAGCCAAATCCAATGTCCTCCTCCACCACCTGAGAAACAGTAGGAAATATAGCAGGTGGTACAGAAGATGAA
The DNA here is from genome assembly GCF_900497805.2 of Vombatus ursinus. NCBI lineage: Eukaryota > Metazoa > Chordata > Mammalia > Diprotodontia > Vombatidae > Vombatus > Vombatus ursinus. Next base: position 1,922,180 of record NW_020949971.1, read on the forward strand.
CAATTAAGAAAGAAAAGGGAAAAGAAAACCCTACCCTATGATCCTCATGGGGAAAAGACAACCCAGGCCTGCAAGATGGGCTGCTCCCAGCTCCCTGTGTGCCAGCTGCCTCAGGGCTCATACAGACGACTGAGAGTTCCTGGGGGCTGCCATCAGCCTCTGCAGAAACACTAGGGAAAAAGGGAAAAAATAAGTATTTATTAAGCACCTACTGTATGCCAGGAGCTATCCCCAGTTCTTTATAATTATTATATCATTTGATCCTCATAACCTGGAAAGTAGATGCTGTTCTCATCCCTGTTTTACAGATAAGGAAATTGAGGCAGATGATGGTTAAGTGACTTGCCCAGGGCCAATAGCTAGTACAGAAATTTATACAAAAATATTTATAGCAACTCTTTTTGTGGTGGCTAAAAATTGGAAATCAAGGGGATGCCCATCAATTGGGGAATAGCTAAACAAACTGTGGCATATGATTGTAATGGAATATTATTGTGCTATAAGAAATGATGAGCAGATGGACTTCAGAAAAACCCTGGAAAGACTTGCATGAACTGATGCAGAGTGAAATGAACAGAACCAGGAGAACATCGTACAGAGCAACAGCCATATTGTTCGATGAAGAACTGTGAATGACAGCTCTTCTCAGCAATGCAATTATCCAAGATAATCCCAAAGGACTCATGATGAAGCATGCTATCCGCCTCCACAGAAAGAACTGATATTGATTGAATAGACTGAAGCAGGCTATTTTTCACTTCTTTCTTTCATTTTTTTCTTTTATTCAAGTCTTCTTGTACAAAATGACTAATATGAAAATATTTTACATAATTGTACATGTTTAACATCTGATTACTTACTGTCTTGGGTGGGGAGGGAGGGATAGAATTTGGAACTCAAAACTTTAAATAAAAATATTTTTTAAATTTTTTAAGAAGAGGGGCAGCTAGGTGGTGCAGTGGATAGAGCACCAGCCCTGGATTCAGGAGGACCTGAGTTCAAATCTGGCCTCAGACACATAACATTTACTAGCTGGGTGACTCTAGGCAAGTCACTTAACCACATTGCCTAGCCAAAAAAAAATTTTTTTTAAGAAGAAAAGAAAAGGGAGGGAAAGTCAAGTGTGGTCTTATGTATGGTCTCAATTTGGGGAGAGCAGATTTCACAGGGATCAGTAAAAGTGTAGGATCCTGGACCAAAAACCTCTATGGGAAGTCATCCCAAGACAGAGAGGCCTCAAGAATTCACTTCTGAAGACACAGAGAAAAGTACTTCTGAGGAAGAGGCAAAGGAGGAGTTGTCTGAAGAGACCAATCTCTGTGCACAGGAAACTCATCAAGCCACTTAGATTTGTAAAAGACAGGCACAGAAAGTAGAAGCAAGGGCACGCAATGGAGAACGAATGTGCTTCTGCACAGCAGGGCCTTGTGAGAAAAGGGCCAAGTGCTGGGGCCAGCACAAAAGCCAAAGAAGTCCCAAAGGGTTCTTTTTAAAGGCTGCCTAGATTGGGGAAGGAGGAGATTGAAAGAAGGGCTCACACCACTGCTCAGAGTAGACAGAAGACTAACAGGCAGAGGAAAAGCTGCTCAGTTCATGTTTTATTTGCGTCTTCTCTGCCAAAGAAATTGATCTCTGGACTGGGAAGAATAGAGTAGAAGTGGATCATGGGTAATGATGCCCAAGATAAGTAGGGATGTAGTAGGAGGGCACCCAACTGCCTTTGAGGAGTCCAAGCCACCAGGTGCAGAACTGCATTGCAGGACACACAGAGAGCTACCCAGAAGATGTGATTGATGAGCTGATGAAGCAGTCAACAGAGAAGAGGAGAAATACTCTAGATTGGAAAAGGGTAAATGCTCCAATGTTTTTAGAAGTGAAAAGGGAGACTGAGATCAGAATCTGTAAGTTGTCAGTCATAGAACTTGACTTCAATTCCTGGCAGAAATCTAGACTGCATTATTTCATGAATGGCCCCACTGGTCTAGAAGAGAAGGTAGAACCCAATAAACAGCCTGGTTTCCTGCAGCTCAGGCCCTGCAAGACCAGCCTCCTTTCCCTTTTTGATAGTTACCAGACAGGTCTATCTTCCTAAATGTAGCAAATCATTTGACAACCATACTCTTCCTGTGCACCTATTAGAAAACTGTAGGCTAGATAATCATTATGTGTAGATGGATTTGGAAGTGGTTGAGTAGTTGGACCCATAGAGTAATTATTTTAAAATTCTGTGTTCCCCTGAAAGTCTCTTGTGGAGTGCCCCTGGATCAGTGCATGCACAACCTTGAGCCTGATTTCCATCAGTCACTTGGAGAAAGGTGTAGATGGTCTGCTCTTGAATGTATAGATGGCACAGAACCTCATGAGATAGCTAGCTAATACATTGAGCACCATTGTCAGAAGTCTTGTCAGGTTGATTTATTAGGCATAAATGCATAGTTTCACACTTGGGTTCAATATAGCAGCCTCACAAGTACAGTATGAGAAAGCATGACCAAATGGCAGTCTTCTTTTTTCAGGCAATTGGGGTTAAGTGACTTGCCCAGGGTCACATAGCTATTAAGTATCTGAGCTCAGATTTGAACTCAGGTCCTCCTGACTCCAGGGCTGGTACTCTATCCACTACACCACTTAGCTGCTCTGACCAAATGGCAGACAGTGGGGATGTTAGGGAAGTTCAAGATCATCGGGAGTGAACTACTCAACACAGCAGCAGCCCTTCTTGCTCCATAGTGGTCAGCTACAACCCCCAACTCCCCAGCAGTCGTGTCAAAGGAACCTGCAGTTTGCACTGATCTTGGCACCACTTACTCCAGTATGGGAGTCTTCCAACATGGGAAAGTGGAGATCATTGCTAATGACCAAGGAAACAGGACCACCCCAAGTTGCATCACCTTCACCGACACAGAACATCTAATCGGCGATGCTGCAATGAACCCCACCAACACAGTTTTTGATGCCAAATGTCTGATTGTTGCAGATTTAATGATGCGGTTGTACAGTCAGACATGAAGGATTGGCCTTTCACGATTGTGAATGACGCAGGCAGGCCTAAGGTCCAAGTGGAGCACAAAGGGGAGACCCAAGGTTTCTATCCAGAAGAACTATCTTCTCTGGTCTTGACCGAGATGAAAGAAATTGCTGCAGCTTACCTGGGGAAGACCGTCACAAATGCTGTGGTCACAGTACCAGCCTATTTCAACAATTCCCAATGTCAGGCCACCAAAGATGCTGAAACCATTGCTGGTCTCAAAAATGTGCTCCAGACCCCCACCTGGGCTTCCTCTCTCTCCAGCTTCATTTTCTCTGCCGCCGGGGGCAGGGGTCTCCTCTGGGGGGGTCCAGCCCATATCCCAGAGCTCCCCCCCAAGGCAGAGGCCCCCCAGGGAGCCCGGAGAGGCAGAGACTGGAAGAGGTGGTGGCAGTAGGAGCATCAGCCAAAGCAATTTTTCAAGAAAAGGGGGGAACCCGGGGAGAGGAGGGGCTGATCAGGGAGGAGGCTCCGGGGGAGCCATCCATGAACAAAAGGCTACTAGGGCCATCCCCTCCAGGAGGGAGCCAGGGAGGCCTGGGGGACCTCCTGGTGGTGGAGAACCGGGAGGGGGTGCTGGGGGATCCCAGGAGGACAGGGAAAGCAGGACATCGGGGACATCCTGCAGCAGATCATGACCATCACTGACCAAAGCCTGGATGAGGCCCAGGCCAAGAAACATGCCCTGAATTGCCACCGAATGAAGCCTGCTCTTTTCAGTGTCCTATGTGAGATCAAAGAGAAAACTGGCCTCAGTATCCAAAGCTCACAGGAGGAGGAGCCTGTGGGCCCACAGCTGATGCATTTGGACAACATGCTTCTGGCAGGACCAGAGAAGGGAGGAGGGTCTGCAGACGCTGCTGCAGTAGCGGCAGCTTCGGGGGGTGGAGTGTCTCCAGACAACTCCATTGAGCACTCTGACTATCGAAGTAAACTGGCCCAGATCCGCCATCTCTACCACGCTGAGGTGGAGAAGTATGAACAGGCATGTAACGAGTTCATTACTCCTGTGATGAACCTGCTTTGAGATCAGAGTCGTACAAGGCCTGTGGCTCCCAAAGAAATGGAGCATATGGTTGGCATCATCCACCGAAAATTCAGTGCCATTCAGATGCAGCTCAAACAGAGTACACGTGAAGCCATCATGATCCTTCGTCCACGTTTCCTGGATGCCAGAAGACGACGTCGTGACTTCAGCAAACAGGCCACTGAAGTCTTAAATGAGCATTTCTCCTCCCACCTGAGTAACCCTTATCCCAGTGAAGAGGCCAAGAGGAAGCTTGCCAAAAAGTGGACGATCACTGTCTCCCAGGTCTCCAACTGGTTTGGCACAAGCAGATCAGATACAAGAAGAATATTGGGCAATTCCAGGAAGAAGCAAACATCGACACAGTGAAAACTGCTGTGTCTGTCACTCAAGGTGGGCACAGCCGTGCCAGTTCCCCTACATCTCCCTCTTCTGTAGGCTCAGGTGCTTCCTTCCACCTCTCAGCATCTGGAGACATGTTCCTAAGGATGCTCAGGTTCAACGGAGACTCCTACCCCAGCTCCCAGGCTAACAGTGGCTGGCAAGAGGCAGCGACCCCATCTTCAGTGACATCCCCGCAGAGGGACCTGGGAGCATTCACTCTGGCAGTCCAACTGATTCAGTCTCTGTCTCGGGGGTGGGGGCACAGGGGGTGACTCTTGGACAGGCCCCAGACATCCAGTGGACACACCCCACCCAGAGGAGAAGCACAAGGCAGAGGGGCAAATGGGGTTTTTCCTCATGAAGAAGGCGTCTCAGTGCTGGGGTTGTGAACCACAGGGTGGAAAGGCTCTCCCAAGGGACCCTTCTTTGTTTTCCCCTTATCCCTGCCCTCTACCCTATTTCTTTTTTTCTTTCTCTTATTTAGTCTTCTCTCTCTCTCTCTCTCTCTCTGACTTGACTTATTTTCTTGCCCTCCCCACTCCACCCCACCCCACTTATCAACTCTATAATTAGGCAGAGACGCCACGCTGCCTGCCTAGTGATGCCAAAAATGGGGACAAAATTTCTGGACAGAGGACACAAGCCATGCCCCCCGTGCACCCTGCCCCCTGTTCCCTAAGACAGCTCTTATCACCTCATATGCAGCTCATCTTCAACCAATAGAATCGCTCGGTGGACAGGAGTGTCTGGCTCAGATATCTACCTCAGAGGGAGTTTCTGCTACTTTAGACAAATGTTGACTGGGCTCTGGATTATTTTTTTCTTAAAAAAAAAAAGTGATCCGATTCATCAGTGAGCCAACGACTGCTGCTATTGCTTATGGCTTGGACAAAAATGTTGCTGCTGAGAGAAATATGTTTATCTTTGACCTTGGAGGTGGTACTTCCGATGTCTCCATCCTTACCACTGAAGATGATGTCTTTGAGGTCAAGTCCATAGCTGGGGACACCCACCTCGGGTGGGGAGGACTTTGACGACTGAATGGTCAACCATTTCATTGCTGAGTTCAAGTGAAAGCACAAGTAGGCCATCAGTGAGAACAAGAGGGCTGTTGACCATCTGTGCACTGCTTGTGAATGTGGAAAGCATACCCTCTCTTCTAGTACCTAGGCCAGTATTGAGATTGACTCCCTCTATGAAGGTGTTAACTTCTATACATCAATCATCTGAGCCCATTTCGAAGAGCTGAATGCTGATCTCTTCTGTAGCACACTGGACCCTGTGAAAAAGGCCTTGAGAGATGCCAAGCTAGATAAATCACAGATTTAGGACATCGTCCTGGTGGGTGGTTCTACTCGCAGCCCCAAAATCCAGAAGCTTCTGCAAGACTTCTTCCATGGCAAGGAACTCAACAAGAGGTTCAATTCTGATGAGGCTGTTGCCTCTGGTGCAGCTGTCCAGGCTGCCATTTTTTCTGGAGATAAATCTGAGAATGGGTAGGACTTGCTGCTGTTGGATGTCACTCCTCTTTCCCTTGAAACTGAACCTGCTGGAGTTATGATAGTTCGATCCAACATAATGGCACCATCCCCACCAAGCAGATATGGACCTTTACCCCTATTCAGACAACCAGCCTGCTGTGCTTATTCAGGTTTGTGAAGGTGAGAGAGCAGTGATAAAGGATAACAACCTGTGTGGCCAATTTGAGCTCACAGGAATCCCCCCAGCACGCAGGCATCGTCCTCAAATTGAAGTAACATTTGATGCAAATGGTATCCTTAATGTTTCTGCTGTGGATAAGAGCACAGGCAAGGAGAGCAAGATTGTCATCACCAATGACAAAGGTCATCTGAGCAAAGAAGACATTGAGCGTATGATCCAGGAGGCTGAGAAATACAAGACTGATGATGAGAAGCAGAGAGACAAGGTGTGTTCCAAGAATTCTCTTGAATCATGCTTTCAACACGAAGACTACCATAGGGGACGAAAAACTAACTGCCAGGCAAAATTGGTGATGAAGACAAACAGGAGATCCTGGACAAATGTAATGAAATAATCAGCTGGCTGGATAAGAACCAGGCTATTGAGAATGAAGAATTTGAGTAACAGCAGAAAGAATTGGAGAAGGTCTGTAACCCCATCATTACTAAGCTGTGCCAGAGTGCAGGGGGCATGCCAGGAGGCATGCCTGGTGGATTCCCGGGGGTGGGGGGGAGCAGCCCCATCTGGAAGTGCTTCTTCTGGAGCCACCATTGAAAAGGTTGACAAAACACACCAGAAGAAAGAGCATTCCACACAGCTTTCCAACAATTGAAGGATTCACATTTGTAGCCAAGGCAATAGAGGTTTAAAAGTAACGTTTAAGCTACCATGTAAATCTGGGCATTCCGAATACTTGAAGGCGTGCAGAGGGAGAGAAGTGGACAGCATTGCACTTTATCAGTACCGTAAACAAATGGAAATGCAATTATTGTCCTGGAGAATAAAATCTATTTAAAATTGGCACCATAAAAAAAAATCATCAGGAGTGAATAATTTGCTATAGTAGCCAAAAAAGCTGGCCAGATCTTCAGCTCTGCTAATCAGGGCCAAATGTTCCGGTTTGGGAGGTGTCCGTCCTGCCTTGTTCCACCCATCATGGATGACCACTCTGTTCCACTGCCATGGCCCTTCTGGCAGTATTAGCAAACTGGACGCACCAGAGGAGAGCAGCCAAGATGGGCAGGGGCCCAGGAGCTCCTGCTACCTGAGGTTAGTTGGAGGAAATGGGGGAGTGTAGCTTGGAGCATGGGAAATTTAGTGAGGATATGACTGATATCTTCAGGTGTTTGACCAGCTGTCAGGTGGAAGAGGGATTAGCTTGTTCTACTCTACCCCAGAGACAAGACCTGGAAGTGACAAGTAGGATTTGGAAAGGGGTCAAGCTAGGCTGAGAGGGGGCGAAAGTCCTAAATAACAGAGCTCCTTAAAGGAGAGTTGTCTAAGAAGGTGCCAAGAGAAGAAAAGCGGGCTGACACAAGCAAAAACTTCCTGACGATTACACACTTCCCAGTTTCTGATCTCTCTGTTCAAGAGGGGAAGGGGCTCCCCCCCCCAAGGCAGCCCTTCCCCTTGCTATTCAATAGAGAATTAAGATCAATCCAAAAACCCAAACCAATATAGAAGAAACATCGTAAAAGCCTGAGAAGAAAGGAGACCAAAGGGGAGGGGTGGTGGCATTTTCAAGTTGAATAAAGAATGCTTTTGAGTTTTGTGGATTATACACATACAATTTTCTTTCAAATATTTGGGTTTTAAATGGTCATTTTGTATTTTCTCTAAATTTAGGGACCATTGAAAAATACAACTTAATGTGATGGAAATGTGTCTAACAGGACCATAGGCACTGAATATTGAAACTAGAGGCATATTCCTATTACCCATTTACACCTTTCCACTTTCTTAGAAAACTTGCCTTTTCTACCTTTATTAAAAACAGAGTGAATTTCTCCTTAAATAGCAAATGCTCGTTATTGTATTATCATTTAAGGCTTACATGAAACTGGATGGGAAAGAAGGAAAACCCACGGTGCTGCATTCTGAAGTCATAAGAAAAGCACATCAGAAGAATTTCCAAAGTAATGAGGAAATGAGACCTTGCTTTGAAGAGCATTCATAATGGCTCTTTATTCTTAACAGAAAAAGTTCTTCCTATTGGGCATGGTGACCTGTTTGGCAGAACCAATGTCTTCCGTAAATAATTTACCCTGCAGATGTTGTTAATCCTACGGAATTCAAGAGAGTGCTCACTTCCATGTTGGATAAATAGCTACTGAGCGCCCCATTAGAGCCTACTAGAAATGCTGTCATTTTAATCATTTCATTTTCAACTTTCCTTACAAAATCAGCAGAATTATAAAGTACTATTAAGATTGCCTCCTGCTCATTTAGGGGAAAGTGGCTTCATTAAGTGGGCTTACAGCCCATTTTTTTGCCCAGTGGTTAGGAAAGTCTTTCATGAACTTGATCTTTCCATCAGCACAGTGTGTTTGCAGAGGCTCCCCAAGCCACTTAGAACAAGAAAGAAGTTTGCGGCTATGTAGCAATGCAAAAAAGAAGCTGTCATTCATTTTAACACAAAAATCTACAAATACCTGACCTTTCTGACATATAGACATTTACATTACTGAAGTATTCCTTTTTTTGTCCTTATACATAAATGTTGATTGTGTGTGTGTTTCTTTTATGTCTAGAGTGAACAGTTAAGCAGCAAAGAATATATATCTTTTAAATTGTGAAATATATATACATATGTATGTAAACATGAAGTATACAGATATAGCCATGTCTATATAGAATACTTGGGCAGCTAAGTGGTGTGGTGGATAGAGTGCCAGGCCTGAGGTCAGGAAGACTCAACTACCTGAGTTCAAATTTGGCCTCAGATACCTTACTAGCCATGTGGCCCTGGGAAAGTCACTTCACCCTGTTTCCTCAGTTTCCTTATTTATAAAATGAGAAGGAAATGGCAAACCACTCCAGTATCTTAATAGCAAATCACTCCAGTGTCTTTGCCAAGAAAACCCCAAATGGGGTCATGAAGAAATGGACACAACTGTAAACAATTGAACAACAATATAGAATACTTAATATTTTATGGCCATTGTAGTGTAATTGAAAATAACCCTCTCTTCTATAATACAAGATTAAGAAAGCAGTTTTGGCTAGTTATGAGCTGAGGTAATGACTCTATATTAGCATGGAAAGGGCGTCAGGTGCAGAAGCAGCCAACTCTGGACAGCCTCACTCAGGATATTCAGTTTTTTTCTCAGTCATGGCGTATGGTTGGGAGAAGCATGTGGAGCATGGAGCCTAACCCAAGAACCAGTGCCTCAGTACAAGAGGAATCTTTGTTCTAAAACTAGCCACAAAACCTAACCCACTCCTGCCCCCGAACCCCATGACTTGTGGGAGCATTGCCAACACCAGTCCTCTTCCTTAGAAAGCAATTCAATTATTCCCTGACAAGAGATGAAGGGTGGAGGGTACGTTCAGGGAGGACTAACAGCTCAGTGTGGGGGCTGCTTTCCACTTTGGGTGTCCACTTGATTCAGCCAACCCTCACCTGTGGCTCCAAGAAGCCGTGGCATGCTCAGCAGCCACACCCAGGACACTCTTTCATCAGACGGGCTAAATCAGGTTGAGGGTAACCCAGGGCTCAAAAAATCTTTTAGTGGGTTGGGTGGGGGTGTATTCCAAGTACATGAAGATTTCCCCTAGTGGAATGGGTGGATGAGAACAATTTGTCCCCATGGCAGCTGAAACAGGAGCTATGGAATGCTTAGAACTTGGTTAGACATTGAAGATGCCAAGGTCATCCACCACATCCCTGGCCATCACCAGTCATCTTGACTTTGTCTTCCCATTGGACTCCAATGATTCTGGAAAAGCGAGTGAGGCCAGCAACTTCAGCCAACTCTGCCTCACTTCAATCCAATTTATGTGCAAATCAAAAGACATCAGCCATACCATTTTATCATTTTTACTTACCTCCAAGAAGCAAGTGATGAAGCAGCAGCTGCAGATACACCGGGAGCTGTAGTCACAAGTCTGCCCTCAGGTGGCCCAGGCCAGAGAGTCATCTTCTCAGCAGACTGAAGCAGCAGTGGGATTCAGCAGCCCCCTTGCTATCTGAGCAGCCTTTTTTAGGACTGCACTGCTTACCTCCTGGTGGGAAGAAGTGGCTAGAAAAGGTGTCCCCAAAATTATCTGCTTCACCCAACCCTGGCCTGCTCACCACACTAGGTAGGGATCCCACCCTGTAGTCAAAACACATACACAAAATACAAAAACTGTGCCAAATGTGCACTTGCCTAAAAGACTTTTACAGAGAACAAGGCAAGCGCTTACATGGAGGTCAGAAGATGTGATGTAAGGACGCTTTGGAATTGATTGTGTGACATGGGAGATACTGGCACAGGACGGCCAGTATGGTGTGCCCTCCTCAGTGAAGGTGATGTGCTCTATGAGCAAAGCAGAATTGTAGCAGCTCAAAAGAATCATGTAATGTGGAAATTTAGAGCTATCTCCACTCCAAATGTTCACGTGGAGTATTTGTGCCTGACCTCTGGTAGAGCCTTCCAAGCTCGTACTGGTCTGATCAGCCATAGTCAGACACTCTGTGCCTTGACTTCTACATAGTGACATCATTTGGGTCCTTTGAGAATGAAGGACAACAACCAGTGGCAGGATGAAGTACAGAAGATGTGAATGTGTGTGGTGGTTCACTCAGAAGGATGCCAAAGCCTGAACTGATGTCATTTACCCTGCTGGCTCGGCAGAGGTCCTCAGCGTCAAGAAGACAGGCCAACATTTCCGTCGGGTCCATGGCACCAAGACTCCCTTTGCTGTTCCTTGCATCCCATCTGAGGAGGTGAAGTCTATATTGTGCAGCTTTGGATGGATCTTTGTGGACACAAAAGGCATTACCTCCCTCCCGATCTGGTGCACCACGATGCCTGTATTGTATGTTTCCCAGATCCACTCATCAAAGGGACTAAGACAGTGTTAAAGTTGATTTAGAATCTGACAAGATGTTATCAGACTTGGTAATAGTAGGCTTTGTGTGGAGATCTGTGGAGTTAATGTGGTCCACTCAGGGTCACCCCCAACAATGAGAGACTCCCTGACTTTTGGGAAGTCGTCCATGTAAGGTGCCTATGGTGTTGGCTTCACTACTAGGCTTTTAGACATTTTTGTTATTGGCAAAGGGATCAAGTCTTGGATTTCTCAGTTCTATATCCATCTGACTTTTGCTAAAGAAAGAGACAAGGGATTGGCAGCCAATCAGAACAGTAGAGAAAAGGTCAATGCTGACAAGGCTTCCACAGTCAATGAAAATATTATGATGAGGGAGGACTAGAGGAAGGGAAGGAGTAAAAGAGGGGAGGAAGGAAGGCCATAAAAACAGCAGATTTGTCTGTTTCATCTGAAAGAGACAGATACTTTCATGATTTCATCTGAAAATCTGGTTGGGATCATCTGGCTTCTCATACAAAACCTTACAGTCTTTGTTTCCCCTTTTCAGTTGTTTTTTACTGCTTTGTGAGGAACCACAGGAGGTGGTTTTATCTAGCCCATTATTCTACCATTTTACCGTTGTCTGTACTCTGTCGCCATTTGGCAGAGAGCAGATGTTGATTCATTCAGGAAGTTTCTAGTTTATTTCCACCTCCTCTTAGTGACATCTCTTCTGCATAATTAAAACTTTTCTAAGAAATTATGATAGAACCCATCTCTTTCATTCATTCATCATTTTCTAATGTTGACAGCTTATTCAGACAGGTCACATTAGAATTACTGTCATGGAAAGCTGCTTCTCATCTTGGCCTTCTAATTTTCTCTTAACTTTTATTATCCAGTTGAATTTTGTTTTTTAATTTGATCGATGGGTTCTATTTTTACATTACAAACATTTACAGATTACTCCCACTCTTGTAACAAAATAAAACAGGAAATAGAACTAACGATGCTGTGGCGTCATCTGAAGGTGTGTGCCACACTCCCCATCTATATCCCCCCCCACACTGTATGTCAGACACACAAAGAAAAAGCCTTGTTTGTGATTTCCTGGGCATAAGGAACTCCTGGAGAGCAGACCCTCTCTACTCACTCAAGTCTCTGAGATTGCTGCCTGGGGCCCTTCAAGGGCTCCTTGTAGCCTGTTTGTGTTAGAGGCCAGGCAGACTTTAGCCCAACAGTGCCCATCCTTTGTCCCTACAGTTTCTTCAAAAGCAAGAAGGCAATTGAAAATAACACTTTAAAGCGAATGCACCACCTCCCACGAGTTTCCATGGTTTTTCTCATAATGCAGTTTGGATTTGCTTCTTTTTCTTTGTAGGGGAGAGTGAAATATCCAAATTAAATCCTTTTATTTTAGCTGTTAGCATCATATAAGAGACAGAACTTCAAGATCTCTTCTGTGATTGACCTTGTTACTAACAAGTTCAGATCAACTGCTATGCACCCTCCTGCACCTCCCCCCCCACAAACACACACACACACACACACACACACACACACACACACAGTCCTACAGGCCTATTGTAAGGATAAAGCGTGATGTTCTAAAGGAAAAAATGTCTGTACAGTTTAAAAAACTTCCTGGGGGGGGGCAGCTAGGCGGCACAGTGGATAGAGCACTGGCCCTGGATTCAGGAGCACCTGCGTTCAAATCCGACCTCAGACACGTACCACGTACTTGCTGTGTGACCTTGGGCATGTCATTTAACCCCCATTGCCCAACAACAAAAAAAAATAAAAATAAAAAACTTCCAATGTAAGATAGAAGACTATAATAATAGTAATAACTATTATTGTTGTTGTTATTCACAGTAAAACTAAGTATACTGGTTTCTAAGAAAGGTTAGTTTGCCCTAGTGCTGAACCAGAAATTCTTAAGTGTTTAAGGAAATAATGTTCTCAGCTTAGTAAGACAGCCAAATGCTCATGACCTCAGGTAGCATCTCTACTTTGGCAAAATCAAGCTGAGGCCACAGGCTGCCAGCTGGCATTCCACCATACGTAGCCCCTTGGGATGAGTCTACCCCCAGGCCAGTCCTGGCATGGCAGTGAGCGAGGCTCCTCCTCCACAGGGCCTCAGCACTGAGCTCCCGCAGGCCCTGCTGAGCTGGAAAAACCCCCCGGTGTGTACACCTGGATCTGTAATACAGACGAGGCTGCTGCTGCTGTTCTCAAAGAGGACCAAGGGCATCATGAGGTGCATCGGATCTAAGTGAGGCAGAGCTGCACAAAGTCCTCAGCCTCCCACGGTCATCAAGTCCAGTGACAAGATAAAGGTCAAGACAACTGGCGATGGCCCAGGATACAGTGGGCAGTGCGAATGCTGGGCCTGGTGTCAGGAAAACCTGAGTTCAAATCCCACCTCAGACATTTATTAGCTGTATGATTCTGGGCAAGTTATTTGACCTCTGATTGCCTCAGTTTCCTTACCTGTAAAATGGAATGATAATAGCACCTACTTCACAGGGCTGTTGTGCAGACCAAAGAAGATGTCTATAAAGTGCTTAGCCCGGTTCCTGGCACACAGAAGGCACTGCATGCATGCTGGCTATTAGCTTGGGCCGCAAGCCCCAACCGGATCTTAACTCCGTGAAGCCTTGGCCTACTCTGGCGTGGCTGTTTGAACCAGTGGGCTTGTTTGATCCCTGACTTCCCTGTGGTGTGCCCAGGTGCCAGAGCGAAGGCTCAGATAAAACCAAGGAAGAATACACTTGTGTGAAATGTGTTTCCTCTTATATTGACATGTACTGGGGAGTCTTTACAACAGAAGCAGTACAGATTTTTTAAAAGCAACCCCTAAACATGTAATAAAAAAGTGTTGTTCCTAGGACAATGAGTTATGAGTGGATTCTAAAAGCAAAAGAAAGCATGTTATCAAAGCTCACGCTGGCTGTTATTGCCACACAGTTTGAATGAGCATTGCCTTCTAAGTCCTTGGCATTCATGTCCTCATTTTTTGGTTCATTTTAGGTGTTAACCAGTGGAGATCACTTTCCAAACAGGTGAGAAGCATTTGGGGCATCGCTCAGACTTGGTCTGCTTGGTGGTGGTGGGTGGGTGGGTTTCAGAGTGAACAAAAATAGTCTTGCAGGTCAGAGACGTGTAAATGCTCTGAAAATCCTGGTCCCTGAAACGTACTGGGGACTTGGGCAAATGCTTCCACACAGCCCAACCTCCCCTCCCCCCACCTCCAGAGTTCTAGAACCTCTCTTCAGCCTGCAAGTATCAGGGTTTGGTGGTGGTCCTGGAGAAGGAGGAGGAGGAAGAGGAGGAGGAAGAAGAAAAAAGCCTGCGTTTTTTACCCAATCCATTCCAATGAGATTGAGACTTGTTCTGCTGCACCTGCTTCTACCCGCAGGCAGGGCTGAATGTTCTCTTGGCTTTAGCCACAGGTTGAGAAACAGTCTCAATTGTGCGGAGCTGCTTGAACTGTGGTATGGCATTCAGCATAAAGCATTCAGGGACAAAACTTTCACCTAAAGGATAGCCAAGCCACAGATACATGTGTCCATTCAGTACTCCAGTGTGTCTGTGATCCCTTGGATTCCCTCCAGTGAATCAGATCGAAATCCATTTATACTCCCTGTCCTGTCTCTGGGCTCCCAGTGTGGTGAAGGCCCTCCTCAATTTCTCCTGACACCCATTCACAAAGCTGCACTTGGTTTAATTTAGGTTGTCAAAGGATCCATTCCTTTGTCCTAAGTGAGGAGCTCAGGGAAAGATGCAGCTAAGTTACATGCATTTCTTTTAAAAAGCTCATGTCAAACTTGGAAGGGGACAGGCATGCAAAGTGAGAGAGAGGAAGAAAGGAGGAAACAGAGAGAGAGAGAGAGAGAGAGAGAGAGAGAGACAGAGTTACAATCATAATGCAGCTGTGGGCTCCGGGGTTTTGGCCATTAACCACATCTGCTGTGCCCTGAAGAAATGCAGGCCCCTTCCTAGTGAGTCCTGGTACCCGCAGCCTTCCGAATGGCAAAAAAACTATCACAGAGACATAAACCTTTAGTCAAACATTGTCGGCAAGTCAGGAATTTCCTGCACTAGAAATAAGTAAACTTTTCAGTGAAGCTCCCAAGGGACTTTTGGCCCCCTGGGACCTCAGGTTGAGTGAGATCAGCAGGTAACTAGACCCACCCACAGGGTCTTCTTTAGTTCTGCATTCGAAGTAAGTTCAGGACCCCACCCCACCTTCAGGTTCAGGAAAGGGGTAAAGCCCTCCCCTACCTTCAACTAAATAGACACTGAGGGGCAGAATATAACTCAGCTGCCCCCCCATGAGAGCCTTAAACCTCAGGAATCAGGCAAACCCTGAAGTCTCTGAAGTCACAGTTGGATTCCAAAGCACCCAATCACCTAGCCATACCTCCCAGATAACTAATATCTATTTGTGGGATTACTTAACTATGTGGAATCCTAAGAGGCAAGTACTCTATGGCCAGTGGCTGCTGCTGTGGTCTTCAATATAGAGGCCATACCACCAACATATCTGATCACAGAGGAGCCAGAGGGCAGTCTGCACAGCCAGCAAAACACCGACCAGGGCAGCAGTAATTGATAGTGGCATCATTAATATATTGTGAGTAAATCCTCTGTGACCCTGTGAAGCCATATGGTGTACCAAGAGTACCCACTCAAACGATTTGGTCAATCAGTAAAACAGATGAGGTACACAGCCTGCACAGTAGCAAAGCATTTGATAAGTGTCCCTAAACACCTCAGTTATGGGGGAAAGACTTTGAGAAAAACTACTGGGAAAACTGTCCATCAGTCTTCAAGAAATTAGGGATAGATCAACACTTCAAGTTGTACACTGGATAAGCTCCAAAAGGCAATTCCTTCCTTGTTTCTCTAATTTGCTTATGATGTGACTTTCTGTACCTAGGTCACATGGCCTTTTGGATTTATAGATAGGATCTCGCATGATACAATGGACAATTTTGATTTAATGTTAGAAACAAATCTAAAATTAGAAGGGAAAAAATCTTTGCTACAAATTTCTCTGATAAAGATCTCACATCCAAAATACAGTTAAGTACACACACATGTGTGTGTGTGTGTGTGTGTGTGTGTGTGAAACTGATTCAGATTCATAAGAATAAGAGCCATTCCCCTATTGATAGTCAATGGATATAAACAGGCAGTTTTCAAAGGAAGAAACCCAAGCTATCAACAATCATACAAAAAATTCTCTAAATCACTAATAATTAGAGAAATGCAAATTAAAGCAACTTTAAGGTTTTATCTCACACCAGATGACAAAAGAGGAAAATGACAAATGTGAAGGATCTGGGGAAGAGCACATACACTGGTGCTTGAAGACAGCTCTATAAACTGGCCCAGCCATTTTAGAAAGCATAATGGAGGCATGCCTAGAGAGTTACCAAACTCCACGCATACCCTTTCACCCACTGATACCACTAGCAAAGAAATCAAAAAAAGAAGAAAAGGATCCATAGGTACAAACATGTATAGCAGTTCTTCACTGGGTAGCCCAAAATTGGAAATTAAAGGAGTGTCCTATTGGGGAATGGCTAAACAAATCGTGGCAGCGTGTAGTCATAATGAGATAAGAACAAATGAAGAGCAAAGTGATCTGGGCTAGGAGAACAATTTCTACAATGACAACATTGCAGAGAAAAGACACTTGATCAGTGCAGTGCAATGCGATGATAAACCACACATCCAAGAGAACGCAGAGGAAACACCTCCTGATGAAAGGAGAGGGCATAGAACTTCACATGCAGGAAGACAGACATCTTTGGACTTGGCTGATGTGCAAATCTGTTTTGCTGACCTGCATAGATATGTGTTGAGAGCTTTATTTGGGGTTTGTTTATTTTTTTAATTTGTTGGGGAAGTAGAGAACAGATTTATTTTAAAATACATTAATTTAAAATTTTTAATATTAATAAAAAAAAGAAACCATATGGTAGCATTGTCTGGCCAATCACCCATTTGTAAAATTGTCACCATGAAACTAACTGTCCCATAGGTGCCGTTTCTTCTAAATTGTGATTTCTCAGAATTCAGTAACCATCGAAGAGGAGTGTCTCTGCATTTACTTACCTACTGTCACAACATTTCAGTTTGTGGATGTAGACGAGACTTTTGCTTCACTCCCTTGTTAGTGGCCAGTAGGGAATAATAATAAAAAAAAATAGGGAAAGACTTTCTAAGAAACGGTGTGTGTGTGTGTGTGTGTGTGTGTGTGTGTGTTTAAATTCTATCTTTTTAAGTCAGAACATTTGTACATAGTTATTTAAATAACCAGTTGTCCTATTTGGTGAGTTGGATTTTTTTTTTTTTTGCCTCATGCTCAATAATTAAAATGTTTTATAGGAATTAAACGAAATGCTTAAAGAAACACCACCAGCTTGGAAAGGATCATCAAAACTTTTTCGAAATCTTAAGGAAAAAGGTAAATTAATTGATAATTGATAATCTTTAGTACTTTATTACTTTGGCTTTTTTATCACATTGTTTTACATTGACAGACTTTGGGAATATTTCTCTAAAAGCAGTTCAACTTTATTCTTCAAGGGGCCAGAAGCATCAAGACCAGGATTTCTCCAAAGAAAACATCATCTGATAATGAATCATTTGTGCCAACTCTCACAAAACCTATGTCCTTCCTTCCATGCTGTTTCACAATGCAGAAAGAAAGTTTTCTCAAGGAACATGGAAATGTGCCTTGATAAAGTCATTTGGCAGTGAGCCGAAGATGTTCTCTCCAGGCTCCATCCCCTTTATTGTCCTTCCAACAGAGCACAACAATTTGCAGCTTCTTATCCTCTTTAATTTAATCCGTTTCATTGAGGGTTTTGGGTTTACACTCAGCTTTCAGCTCTCTGTCGCCATCTTCCCTTGCAACAAGGAAATGCTGTTAAGCCAGACCCCAGGCCCTGTCCTACAGAGAGGGTCAGGCCTCTGCCTGCCCTAGCCTCAAACTCCAGGCCTGCGTCAGCCTCCCTGGGCTGTTAGCCTCCTCTTCCTGACCTTGCCACATACATTTTGTATCTTGATTCCTGGCTCTGCTGGTCGCCTCTGCCCCAGCTCAGACAGATCTTCCCACGGGAATGACTTTGTAGAGGAAATGTTCTAAGTATAGCCCATTCCCATATGGTCTCTATTCAGGTGTGTTCAGCTCTTTGTGATGCACATGTGTTCTTGTGACAGATTTAGGCTCTCAAAGCAAACCTCGTCAGAATTTCTTCCCCAGGGCTCTGTACTACATGTGCTCCACATTCCTTGTCCATGAAATGAACATAGCAATATTCCCTCTTCCTGACTCACAGAGCAATAAAGGATTGTTCTGCTTGTGGCAGACTGTCTCCAGTTTCTCCAGCCTTGGAAGCTTGGAAGGTATCTGGTACTCCAGGGTGTTCTTGAAGAGTTGGTGTTGTTCTTTTCTGTCTGTCCCTGAATATCTCATGGCAAATCTTTTTTTCTTAGAGTAAAATTGTGACTGCCCTCCTAGGTCCCAGACATATGTATCTTATGCCTCCTCTGCACCCTCCTTGTGTATGAACCTGACTGAGTTTGCACAAGTGTCTGCCTTCTTGGGGTCAATAAGAGCCCCTAGATTTTCCTTCATCATTATTGGGGGCTCTTTAGGCAACAAACAGATGACATGATATTGACCAATTCTTGAGCCTCTGTTCTAAATAGCCCCCAGGCAAAGGGGATCAAGCACCCATAGCCCAAGCTTGGCCAACCACACACCCATTTTCTTCTTTCCTTCCTACATTGCAGTCCATTTTTGCTTTTCTTCTTCTCTGAATGATCCTTGTGGCCTTCTCAATGCACAGTGCCTATAACAGAACCTTTCTCCCAGATCAGCCAAGCAGAGCTATCTGCCAAGAGGTCATAATATTTTCATCCAAATGAGAGAAGAGAAGGCCTTCAAGGCCTTTGGGTGAGCTCCCTTCCCAAGCCTCACTGTTCCTCATCATTGCTTTAGTTCTCCACAAAAGGGGTAGCCCCAAACACTGATGGATGATGTCATGAGGCTTGACACCCCTTTGTCAAATATTTGAGCCCCAGGTAAGAGAGAGAAAGGCTTGCTTCAGGGTCTGGTTTTTCAGTCTTCATTTGGCCCATCCAGCCCCCGGTCCTGGTTTTGTCTGGAGCAGCCCTGAAACAAGAACCCAGCCACAGGCTGATGCTTCTAAACTACTTGGAAAACTTATCTTTACTAGAGCACAGAGAGCACAGAGACCTTTGCTCAAATGTGGTAAACATTTCTACTTGAACCCTCACACACTTTTTTAGAAGACCGTACTTAAGAGCCATTTCTCCTTCCCAAGGAATACCAAACCACGGCTTGGGCACACGAAGGAGCCCCGGAGAGGGACGGCTGCAGGCTGAGGCCCAATAGGAATCCCATTCCTGAGCAACATACCTAACATGTCGCTAGTCTACTCCTGCGTTATGGAGTGGCTGAGCACAGCTAAGCAGTGTCTCAGAAAATTGTGCTGATTTTGTTTTGATAGTTATACATTGATGGCCATTCACAAAAGTGATTTTAATAAGAGGCTAAGGGAAATGGGATAATTCTTCCTTTTTCTGATCTTTGGGAGAATATTAATAAGTTAATTAATTGTGGTTAATAATACGAGCAGTGCCCATAACATGCCTTTCCATTTGTGTTAATAAGCATTAAGAAGAATTTGGCATAGCTTTACCTAAGAGTCTATGAAAATAAGACATTAGAATCCTTGTGGCTCTGGTTACAGTTTCATGAAGTAGCATCTTCTAATCTAACCCAAGATTTTACACGTGCTACAGAATTGTCATGTCTCTTTGGATGTTGATACATGAAAGATAGAGTAACTGTTGTGTTTATTCTCTATGAATCAGAGCTGATGATTGTTTCTCTTCCCAGGTGTGATTTCTTACACAGAGTACCTGTTTCTTTTATGTATTCTAACAAGTAAGTGTATTTGTTACAATCTATTATTTTGCTAGTGTGAAAATTTCCTATTAATGACAGCTGGATTCTGGGGGACCAAGTGGGTAGGACAGTGTAGACGTAAGATTCCAAACAGCATTGGGCATCTGACTTGTGTCATGGTAGAATTCAGATCTCAAAGCAAAGGGTCAAGACTGCTAAGGGTCATCCCCAGAGGATGCCACGGGAGGAGCCCACAAGTTCACATACAGCATCACAGGTATTTGTATATGTGTCTTCTAGAGGGCAGGAACCCTCTTGTGTCCCTCTTTGTCTTTGAATCTACAACAATGACACCCACTTTGGAGGAACTCAGAAATATACATTCTAGAACTAGCAAGCATTTATTAAGTGCCACTATGTACTCGGCACTGTACTTAGTGCTAAGGATACCAAGAAAGTTGAAAGGCAGTCCCTGCTCTCACGACCTAATGAAGGAGACAGTGAGCAGGGAGCTATGTAGAAACAGGATAAAGTGGAAATGCTGAGCAGGGAAGGCACGAAGAGGCTCTCAGGAGGGTGAGACTGCCTTGCCCTGTGGCATCTATGCCAGTTAAAGCCTCTTGGATGGGATCTGACAGATGCCATTTGTTGTGAGTGGCCTGCCATGGAGGTGCCAGAGTGCTATGCTTGGTTATGTCTTAAACATTGATGGTGTGAGAGCATGAGAAGCCTTAGTGGATAAAAGGTTGGAAGAATAGTGAGTTAATGTAAAGCTGGCTCACCTACCATCATTCTAGGATGGACAGTGGCCATGGCAGTGGAAGTACAATGAGGGGTACCATTAAGAAGAGGAGAGGGTGCTAAGGGAGGGGAGCGCAGAACCTTCAAATGTTTTAATGATTTTGAGGAATGGGTCTTGCCTGTCTCTGTGCAGATCACAGACCTGCTGCAACTTAACAGATGCTCTGCTCAGGTTATTGGCCCTCTGAGCCCCCTGAAACTGAACCTTGCCAAATAGCCTAGCATAAACCCAGGGGAGCCCCTGGAGGGAGGCATGAGTGGAGGATTTGCTTTAGGGCATACAGAGAAATCAGGGGAATCGAATGCCTACAGTGGGAGTAGCCCGACCTATAAGAACCGGATCCACTGAGGTAAGGAACAGAAGCGGAGTGGGGGGATGAGTAATCAAGCTACAAGCAGCATGAGCTGTGAACACCAGCATGGTGGAGTGGAGGGAACGCTGGGTTGGCACCAAAGGGGCTGTGTTCAAATCCCAACTCTGCCGCTTACAACCTGGGGGCCTTGAGACGAGTGATTTAGCCTTCATTTCTTCCTCTGTAAAATGAAAGGGCTTGACTAGCTGAGGCTCCTTCCAGCACCTTGCCTAAGGTCATTTTTGGACCAGTCGTGTAGCTGTGGTGGCCAGACAAGAAAGAATGCTATGCCTGGGCACAGACTGTCCCTTGGGTGGGGGGGGCGCATTGTCGCACCTGTGTGGATTGTGTAGCACTAACCCTCCATGCTTCCTGAACCTTCTGGTGCTCTAGAAATGTGACTCTTTGATGTGTATTAACACTGGGCTCCTCCAGCTACCATCTGTTGTTCTGTGCTACTTTTATTCTCTCCACTGCTAAATAATATTGATGACACTGACTTTCTTTCCCTTTGTATTTACAAATCTTCCTTACCAGATTTAGCGCTGGACCTAGGAAACAGCACAGACATGCCTGCAAAAACAGGAAAGTCTTCCTTTCTGTCTTGAATATGCTCAGTAGACCCCTCATGAAGTTTAGTGAGCTTGTCTTTATAATGGGCCTGCTTTTAAGCAAGGTCCCAGGAGTTGTAAGCGTTGCCAATGTATATTTAGACAGTGGAGGGTGGGGAAGGGGGCCTGGGCCCTTTCCCATTGCCGGTCTCAAGGGGTTCGCAACAGGTAATGACAAATCTGGGTGGGGAGGTCCCCTTTTTAAATGTAGTTGTCTTAGAAGGCATTCAGGCTGACTTCTTTGAAGGATGACTCCTAACTGCTGGAACTTCTCAACACTTCGGCATTGGATGAGGTGGCTGCCTGGGTACAGGATCAGTGTTTCCATCTTCCTTGGTGCTGGGGTCCATTAACAGAATCCCAGCCTTAAGAATCAACTGCCACATCTGACCTCAGCTCAATTTGGCTCAATATTGCATTAACTTTTTACAAATAACCGGGAGCCTAACAAATAGTCTTGAAGGCTGTCATTCTTTCATAGGACATTTTTATAATAAAATCATTGAAGATTCTTTCGGCAATCATGTCATCACCAGTGCCTCCTTTTCCCTTTCGCTGGCTTTTTCCTTTACATTGATTTTAACAAGGCTAGGCAGCTAGATTCCTGGAGTTTAGACCCATCCATCTGCAGTCAGCGTCTCTGCCCTCTCAATCAGGCCTCAGTCTTGTGCCCCAACTTCTCAAACAAGGTATCTTCTTCTAGATGGCTAGCTCTCCTAGCATATACCATAGCAGATGAGGGAAGGAGAAAGAAATGCCTTCTGCTCCCCCTTCCTCCATAGGTGGCATGTGACAGAAACAGAGCAGCATTGGAATGTTCCTGTGCTAAAAGGTGTGTGGGGTCAGAGCGAGTAAGCGTGGCCAGTATGGACACAGATCCTTCTAGCTTCTCCACACGTAGCTCCTGGCCTGCACCTTCCCCAACTACTGATCTCGCTAGAGTTTAACTATTCAAAGCTCCCAGGGGCATAGCCCATGCTCAGCCTAGCCAATTAAGGTGCTCCTTCTGATTCTCTTAGAGAAAGATGTTCACACTCCCCCCACTTAGTAACATCTTAATACCTGTTGCCTCTTTTATTTGTTTCCTATGACTATGTAAACTGGGAGGGAGGGGTAGCAAATTCCCTCCCCTTCACTTTTCTCCCATTATCCTTTTCTTCTCCAGGCTTAACTCTTGATTTTCCTGAAGTGTAGGTGTGACCACATCATCCCCAGTTCAAGAAGTTTCGTCAGCTCCCCTTTGCCTTTAAGATAAAATACAAATACATCTGGCATTTCAAACTCTTTATATATTCATATCTGGTTCATTTCAGGTAGAATGAGCTCCAGTCTGGCTGGGCCACTCACTATTTCCCATACATGACATTGTATCTCCTAGATAGTCAGACAGGCATATTCATCTGGGGAATGCCATGGATATAATACTCCTATCTGTACATTTAAAATAGCTATGACATATATTTATGGTATTCCCCAAATTTAACATCATTTTAGTCTTTAGTGATTTTAAACTATAATCACCTTTACCTGATGTCCAATTCTTCTATACTATTTTACCCTGTAGTTATAAAATTTCTGACAAAGAACTATGTCACTGTATTGCATCCTATTCATTAGTAGAGGTATCACTGTTAATAGTGTGTATGTAAGTATATATGTGTGTGCGTGCTCAGGGCATGTGAGTGCATGTGAGTACGTGCACCTAGACCTATAAAATGGCAATTGGGAAAAATGATCTGTAAAACTTCTGATTTCACCATCTTGTTTTCCTATAGTTCTCAGTTACTTTTCCCTTGGGAAAATATTTGCCAATATGCTAAATAGAAAGGTAACATCCCTCCTGAGTTACTTTCCTAACTCACACTCATACTTGTAGGTTGAGGACCAAAAAGGTGGCTACCACTTTAGGTTCTAAGGTACCCTGGAAATGACTACTCCTACTAGTGTAGTTCATGAGCCCCTACCAGTGTGCTTCTGATTAACAATCAGCCAATAGACTACAATTAATTATTAGCAAAAGTATTTCCTCAGATGACATGGCAAGAATAATAATTAGAAAACATTCCCTCTTCAAACTTTGGGTACACTTTCCAAAAAACATAGACAACCACAAACCTAAATGGCAGTGATGCAAATATGTAGTATACACGTGTGGCAAAGGCGCTCCCGACTCCTGGTCTTGAAGGACATGAAAAGCCTTTCTCTCTTCATAGAGTCCTCATGCAACTCGCCTTGACTGCTGTGTTTTGCTCAGGGTCTGCTCCTCTCCATAGCCCCACTCTCAATTGGTAGAGTTCACACTCCTAGAAGCTGCTTTTTCTCTCATGAGACTGTCTCTCTGTACCTATGCCTGCTTGGACTCTTTGTCTCAGTTTTCTGCTAGGTACGGTATTTCCTCCTGGTCTAATGACTTCCCTTCAAGACTGTGGGTGGAATAGCAAGAAGAGAGAAATTCCATTCTTTGCCTTCACAGGAGTCTTTCCCCAGGCTTTCAGTATCTCCAAGTCTCTGTTTAACACCTCATTAACACATTGTGATTCATTCTAGGTCTTCTGGGACTGGTCGGGGGAGCGCTGGGAATCCTATCCCTTAGAGAAACAGATGCATAAAATGCATACGGTGCAGTGACTGTGATAACTAACTGATGGTTAGAAGTCTGTGTCTATGGAAAATGAGTGATTGCTCATAACTGACATGCATTTTATGGCTTACGATACATTGTGCTGATCTCATGGATCCCTTTTCTACTCTTTTGGCAGAACCTCACGCAGGTTTTAAAATAGCTTTCAATATGTTTGATACTGATGGCAATGAGATGGTGGATAAAAAGGAGTTTTTGGTGGTATGTAAACTAGTATTGCCTTTGATCGTTGTTAAAATAGTTCATTATTTCATTTCATGTTTGAATGCTGTCCAGCACCATAGAACAGGAAGGAAATGAATGGAAATATGGCCTATCATTGGAAAGGTCTCAATTGTATGAAATGATTGCCCTGATTTTTCATGTTTGCTAATGTTTACAATGTGCTTGAACACTCTACATTTGTGTGTGTTTCGTCCCTGCACACATGCATGGTGATACCTTCATGTTCGAGCACACATGTGATAATTCTTGAAGCCTTAGACATAATGTTGCTATCTCCATGTACAGACTACGGCTGAGAAAATTGAAATACAATTTCTGGTTCACCCTGTGTGCTTGAAAAGGCTGTCTTTGGGTTGCTGATGTAGCCTCTCAGTGAAGCTGAGATTGCTTTTAGCAGTTTTGCCTCATGTATGATGCATGTTTGCAAAGTGGCTGCCCTCCCCTCTGTGCATGCTGTTTTTGTCTGTCATGTTCCCTTCTGTCCCGAGCTGGGCTGTTCTTTAAAGCTATATCCCATCGTGTCCTTGGGGCATCTTTATGCCTGCTGGGTCACACCTGATCTCTCTCAATCACAGGAGTCAGAGCATATGCACACACTAAACCACCCCCTCATTTTACAGAAGAGGAAACTGAGGCCCAGAGAAGGGAGGTGATCCTGGTAATCCTTTGTGTTTGTTCTTGACAGCCCTTTCTCCTGGCTACCTGTCCTGACCTTAGTTTGTGGGATTCTCTCGAGTGTCTTTTTCTTGGTCCCCTTCACTGGCACTTGTCTTCCCCCCCCCACTGCCACCACCCCCTTCACTCTCTGCTGATTTATGAAAGCTGCTCAACTCAGCCACCCCTCCAACTTGAGTTACCATACAAAATGGACCTTTGTGCACATGTCTCCGAGGTTGATAGAAGTCCCTCTCTTGAACTGACTCCCCTTTCTCTTAACCTGCTGAAAGGGCAAATCTTTGTCCAATTACAACTCAAAGCAGGCTGTCCCGAGCCAAGTTCTTTGCCATCACTCCCCTGTTCCCCAAACCTGACCTCTGTGCTACTGGCAGAGGGCTTCACCCTCCTCCAAATGGCCCAGCATTGCAATCTTAGGAGATGCTTTCTCCTTTGTCTTACACTAGGTCCCAACTGTTATTCCTCAATGATATCTTCTGGATTGGTCTCAGCTCCAATGACCTAAAATCCTAGGCTGATAAATTTTACACCTGTGTCCTAATTAGTGTACTGATAGGCTTAAAAACCTATTACATATCCGGCCTCAGACACTTGACACTTACTAGCTGTGCAACGCTGGGCAAATCACTTAACCCAGATTGCCTCACCAAAAAAGTGGGGGGGGGGGGACTAATTACACACCAAAATGCCCAACACAGCACCAGAATGCATTTTACCGGCCTATAGCTTCTGGCTCATACTGTGGACTTTGCAACATAGCTGTGTTTCTTCGGAGAGCTCCTTATGGGCACCATTAAGTAATGAAAAACCTACCAAAACTGAGTGGTTCGAAGATTCCGCATGAGCCTGTAAGTAGGGCCCTTCCTCCAGAGACAAAAAAAGCATCCTAAAGGAGAGGTGTCATGGGTAAGCCTTCAGGCAAGTCCTGGAGTTGGGCCAGCAGTGCCCTCCTTGTCCACGACCATCCAAAGGCGCTTCTGAGCAGCTCCAAGATGCAGCCTGCTCTAATGATGGCTGTTGTTGCGCCTGGGGTCTATGCTATGAAGTGCATCTAACAGAGGAAGGCAGACAAAGCTGAAGCTTCCCTGCAAGCCCCTCCGCTTCCGTTAGCAGCCCTAGGAGAGACCCAGGAAGGCCCCAGGCTCATCACCAGCAGTGTAGGCTCTTTTAGGCAGCCTTCCTTCAGAGCTAATGACACAGTTTTTGTACATTTCACATTATGTCAGTGCAAATGAGGTTAATCATAGTTTATAAAATGGTAAGTTACAAGGTTTTTTAAACAATAGAGAAATACAGTCATTAGTATTTCAGGGACCCTTGTGGAGAGACCTTGAGGTAAAGGAGAAGAAGAATTGATACCTTCCTGGCAGTTAATGGGTGACTGGGGGCACCACAGTGCACAGAGTGCTGGGCCTGGAATCAGGAGGGTGACCCTGGGCAAGTCACTTCACTTCTGCTTGCCTCAGTTTCCTTGTCTGTAAAATGGGGATCATAATAGCCCCTACCTCCTAGGGTTGTTGTGAGGATCCAATAAGATAACATTTATAAAGCGCTTAGCATGGTGCCTGGCACCTAGTAGGCCCTATACCAATGTTAACTGCTATTATTATCATGATCATTATTAATGGTACTAAATAGTTACCTGGAACACTGAGAAGTTAGGGACTTTTACTGAAATGTAGCCAACCTCCATCTGTGAGCATGCCCTTAGCCTATGAGTCCAATGACCTTGTCGACAAATGAAAGACGCTTAGTTGGGCATGACCTGGGCTTGATGAATTCATGAGGCCAGGCTTCTTGTGGTACCTCTGCTGGGCCCTTGGGCAGTGTGGTATATTATACAGAGCTCTGACCCAACCACACAAGTCCTGACGTCCACACTCGTGAGCCATGTCACCCTGAGCAAGTCGTACAACCAAAGCTTCGTTGAATTGAGGGCTTGGGAGGGCCTTCCCCTTTGTTGTGAAGATGAGGAAACTGAGGCCCAGAGGAAGGACACCCAGGTCCTCTGAACCCAAATCTAAAACACTTTCTATTCCTCCAATGCATTGAATTTACTATCATCTCTAAAATGGGGGTAACAGGCCTTGTACTCCGTGATTCAAGGATTATTCTGGGAAATGCTGGTCCAATTCAAAGTACTCGAGTAAAACAGGATGCCATTACTATTCATCCCAAATTTCAGTTGTTCCTCCATAAAATGGGGGGATAACACCTGGTTCTGCCCCTTCCCAGGGCTGTTAGAAGGAGGGTGAATGTCTGTGCAATCAGAGCAGGTAGGGGAAGATGCTTAACAAAGAGTAAGGCCTCAGGAAGTGTAACATCTGACTTTTATCATTTTCAGCTTCAAGAAATATTCAGGAAGAAAAATGAAAGGAGAGAAGCCAAAGGAGATGAGGACAAGCGGGCGCTGTTGGTAAGGGCACCTCCACCCTTCTGTGCTGGGCCTTGGTCATGTCTGAGCCCTAGAGCATCCTTCTCTCCTGCTCACTGCCAAGGCTGCAGCGGGTACATGCATTGGTACCAGGTGTCAGCCTCGTTATCTAGCATGGGGAGGGGCTGTCACTGTCACCAGAAACATCGATGGGCCATTAAGGCGTTTTGGGTGGCAGCAGGATCAATGAAAGCATGTGACCTTCTGCAGGCAAAAATGTGAAGATGAATTTATTTTACATTTAGGGAGCTTTCTCTGCCAAAGTCTTCCTCTCGCTTGGCCTCCCCCAGGCTGGGCCAGATTGGAAGCTTGGTTACAGGTTCTATGTCGGCCAAGCTCAGTGAGTCATCGCTAGAAGGTGAGGTTCTCAGCTGCAGTAACTCAAGGACTGCTAGGGCCTAGAAGGGCGGAGAGCTGTAGGCAGACCAGCCCAGGGGGAGCATCCATTTTGTGCCTCCAGGGCCATTTCTGAGGCTCTTGGTCCAGACTCCTACTGTGCCCCTGGGTTAGATAGGAGGCCAAGTTTGCCTGAATAACACCTAATCGCAGTGCCTAGAGCAGTGGTCTCCAACCTTCTGAATCATCTACCCCCATCCAGACTTCTTTTTCCCTCAGTGGGCATGCAGGACATTGGGAAGGGTAATCTTCCCAATGGCATCACTCAGGGTGAAGTCACAACTGCCCTGAAGGGGCCACTGTTGCTCTCCAACCAGGAGAAGGGTTTGGAAACCTGCAGGAGAACTGCGAAAGGAGGGTAGAGTTGGGGAGGATAGGGTTGTCACAGATGATGGGGAGGTATGGTGGTGTTGGAAAGGAGCTTCATGGTTGACTATTATGAGGATGTTGGCATGGGATATGGCCCATCTTCCTACCCTTTGACTGATTCATTACAGACCCCTTAGGGTCAGGCCACAGCCCCACTTTAAAGACCATTGCCCCAGAGCCCAAGGAACTGCCCCAGTGCAATTCAAGAATTGTTTCTTGAGGGTCTGCTAAAGCCCAGGCAGGAGCTGGATGTTGGGGATACAGTTGAAAAAATGCAGCCGTCTCCCTTCTGGCAGAGTTTCCTTTCCCCAATGCAGGATGAATTCCAAGTCTCTTGACGGGTGGGAAAGGGAGAGAGGGTGTTGATGGGACTTCTTGGGATTCTCCTAGGAGGAGCTGAAGAGGAAAAGGACTCCAGGCATGGGTGCGATGTGTGTAAAGCCTCAAGCTGGAGATGAACGGCAGTCTATAGGGCTCAGCACTTGGGCCAACACTTGGCCCATTAGTGGTATAAATGACAGATACTTGCTGTTCCTGCTGCAGCCTCATAAAAAACAATTGCAGATTGCTAGTTACTCTCAGTGTTTTGACATTTTTAAAAACACAGATATATAGAGATAGATATGTGAGTGCATATATCTGCCCAGGTGTGTATGTATGTATAAGCACATACATCACTCAAGGAGGATACTTTAAAAATGGTTTTGATTCCTCTGACTTTTGAAGAGGGTGAGATTTCATTTCCTCCACTAAAGCAGATCCAGGGCCCTGCCAGCCATTCACTGTCTGGGAGGCTCATGGGGACCTGTGCCCTCGTCTTCCTCTTTTTAGACCTGGTGCCTTTGCACATCCCCAAAGGGAAGAGAGGCCAAAGCACCAGGGCAGATAACCACCAAAGACTGGCATGCATTATATTCAGTGCAATAAAGAAGAATTCAAACTAGCCAGGGCAGGCCTCTCATAATTAGGGAAAAGTCTAAATTTGGGGGGTTTGTGTGAGTTTACTTTCACCTAGACACAGGAACCAGGCTAACAAGATATTACCTAGCATAGGTGACAAGGGGACTTGCTTTAATGCATAGATAGGAAATGCATTCTGGTGTCATGGACCAAATGGTGGGCTTAGAGTCCACAAGATCTGAATTCAAATCCTGCCTCTGGCACTTATTTGGATGTCCACAGGTGGGTCACGTAACTTCCTTAAGCTGCCAGGAACTCTCTCCAGGGTTATGTCTCCAGGGTTAGAGGTGGCCCACCCTGATAACTAGTCTACCACTGACTTCCGCATGTTTCCCACACAATTCGTGTTATTCCCCTTCAGGTCCTCCACATTTCAAGAAAATGGTCCTCCCTGCTGTTTCCTGAACTGGAGAGTCTGCGTCCCACCTCTGTGTACAGACTGCCCAGAGTGCCCCTCATTCCTACCCATCTCCCTCCTTAGTACCACATCTGAAAACCCCGAGCTTCCTTCACTGCTGAGCTCTGTGCCCTCCCCTCCCAAGGAAGGCTTTTCCTCACCCCTGTCACGTGTGCTCTTTCCCTCCTCAAATTTTCCTTGATTGCCTTCTCTGTATCTGGTGGCAGCTCCTCACTCCCCACCCAAGGACAGGGGCTCTTTTGTTTCTGCCTTGTGTCTCCAACGTCCCCTAGCCCAGAGCTTTGCATTTAACAAGTGTTTCTAGTGCTGAATGGAAACGTTGTTGTTTCCAAAGACTACCCCAGAGCTATTTCTCTTCAGCACATCCTAGGCGTAGAGCTGGAGGAACATTTGACAACCTTATAATGCAGCCCCCTCGTTTTATAAATGCCACCCAGAGAGATGGTGATCTGCCCAAGATGGGCAGTGTCGGACCTGGGATTTGGCCCTCGATCTGCTGTCTCAGAATCCAGTTGTCTCTTCCCCACTCTGGGTGCTTTCCACCCCAGGTAGCTAAGTATCCCCCTCCCAGTCTTGTATATGCTGTTTGATGAGTTAGCAAACCTTTCTGTAGAGGGGATATAGAAGTCACCGCTCCCCCACTAGCCCTGTCCTGGTCGTTGTAAGTCCCTGATTCCCAAAGTCTAAGGTTTTCTGCAGACTCCTCGAGAGTTTTTGGCTAAACTGTGAAATAGAAATCACTGAATGAATCACTTACAGAGCCCACATCAAACATTCATTCAGCTGGCCTGAAGGTCCCCTTTGGTCTGTGGTTAATGCCACAGCTTCTGCAGAGAGAGTGGCCCCTCACCCAAAGGACCCCACAGGCTGCTGCCAACTTGGCAGGAGTTCCCAGATCCATCCCTAATGGCAGCCTGCTGAGGCCAGGGGGTATTGGGAGCCAGTCCAGCTTTAGGAGCCCTGCAGTACCGAGGGTCATCACGCTCTGGCCTGAGGCTGCTGTGTGTAGAATGGAGCTGAGTGGCTCACCGGATTCCTAACCGACTCTTTTGTCATCTTTCCTTTTCCTGTTGCTGTTCTGAAATGTGACCCTTCCTTTGGCCCTTTGTGCTGTGTGTCAGCGTGTGCAACTTTATGGACTCCATGCCTCTCCTAATAATGTATGTACCAACCCTCTCGATGTTCTTTATGTTTCTGGATCTCACCGGGCTGGGGGCAGAGGGCCGCTGGGGGAAGGGAGATGGGGGGGAGGGGAGCTGACAAGGTTGTTTCCTTATAGAAAAGGAGCCCCTCCTAACTACTAGGCTGCCCCTTTAAGGACTGGGTGGTCATAGAGCCTCATACTAAGGACAGAGAAAGTTGGCGCTATCTGATTTTAGACTAACCAAAGGGAAAGGTCACCTCCTAAGAGAAGCATCTGGGAGGTGGGAGAGTAGGAATGGGGAGAACAGAATAGGAATACTTCACAGCATGAATTGTCCAAGGGATTTGCACATTCAGAATTCATATAAACAAGCTTCTGAATTCTCCATTCCCCTTATGCTGAATTCGGTTCCATCTTCTTGTCTTCTCCCACAAGTTGGAGTTTGTTGCCTCTTCAAAGTGCCAAATGCCCAGGAGTTGTGTCATGGCCCGTTGGCCAGACCCCACAGTACCTGGCTGATTGATAGATTTAGGAGGTGTGTGGGCTCATCACCAGGGTGGTCTTCAGTGAATTCCTCCCAGTCTTTGTCGTAAATCTCTTGTTACTGACCCGGCAGTATTGGAGGGCTGCCAGGTGCAGAGCTTGTCTGTCCTTTGGTCTTTCTGTGTTTAACGGGACACCATCGGCCAGGCCGGGTGATAGAAGCATTTACATTCAAGGACGTGTTCAAGCAAGTACTGACGTGTGTAGTCTCTTTCCACTGTCTCAGATGCCATAGTTAAGGAAAAAAAAAAACCAAACCCAGCAGTCTTTGAGGAGTTCCCAGCTGCCCCACACAGGTTATGGTCAATTCCCCAGGACTATAGGACCACTGCCAATTTACGTTGAGACCCTTGGCAGTGGATAGAGCACTGGCCCTGAAGTTGAGGACCTGAGTTCAAATCCAGCCTCAGACCAAACACTTGACACTTACCAGCTCTGTGACCCTGGGCAAGTCACTTAACCCCACCTGCCTTTAAAAAATGGAAAAAAAAAAAAAGAGACCCTTGAATTTGTATTATGAGGGCCCTCAGTGTCCGACCAGAGGCCCTTTTGCTTCCCTGAGGAACCTGCCACCACTCTGAAAGGGACTCCCAAGGCATTCTGGGAAGCACCTCGGGACCAGAATCCAGCGTGTGACCCCCAGACGTAGCAACAGCATCATCCTCCCCCTCGTCATCACAAAAGCTAGAATCTTTATGGAGCCCAGCATGAAGAGCAGAGAAGGCTATCTATCTGATTTTAGACTAAACCAAGGCAAAAGTCTTAGTTCTGAAACATGCGATATCGCTTAAAGAGAAGGATCACCACCAGGCTGATGCTGAAATGGAAGGCAGGCTCTCACTTCCTTTTTGACTTGGCTGATTAGTTTATATCAATGCACTGTCTCACAGCGGGGGAGTTTTTGCTGAGAAAGAAGTGATGAGTGCCATGAGGAACAGGCACACAAGGAAATCTCATTTAGATCCCGAGAGCACCTGCAACACACTGCAAGAGTTTTTAAATACTTACTGCATGGGACTGTTTAGTGACTTCATGATTTTACTGCTCTGAATTGATCGCCATGGTCAGATATCATGCTCAGGTTGGAGGGCAGGGTAGAGAGACAAGACTGAAGGTGCCACTTCCTGCCACAGACTAGCATTGCATGCCATAGTGTTGCTCGTCAGACGGAGGCTCAGTGGCCTCAACACAGCCTTTGGTTTTTCCCAACTGGCTGAACTCTCCTAGCCATCTGGACCCCTCGGTGAATCCATCAGGTTGTCTCTGCACTGCCCTCCTCCTTTTCTTTCCGAGGTCCTCATCTCCTTCTCCCCTTGCTGTCATGCTTTGCCATACCCACCTTTGGATGGCTCCCACCATTCCACATCGTCCACTCTACTCCCAGGCTACTCAGGGAACTGGAAGGAGGCACAAAGCCACGCTGGTTAGGCCTGCTCCCCATTTATTGCACATTCTCCATGGGGCCTCCCCTAGAGCATTCCTCCCTAATTGGTTCATTATCCCCAATACAAAAAGTGACTCTTCTCTTGTCCTCCTTCAAACCTCCCATGGCTCTCCCCGTCCTACAATGTCAGGTATGTTTATCCATGTCACTGTATCGTGATTACTGTGAGGGCTGGCACGCTCTTCAATACTGGGCGGTCACAGACTCATGGGCTCCTACCCTCCTGTGCCCCATCAATGAGAGGTACCCAGCCTGTGTGGGAAGACTGCAGGTAGGGGGAGGCAGCCGTGGTGGGAGAGCATTCCTGCCATCTAAACAGACTTGTGACCCTGTAAACTCTGCTGATTTGGAGCCAGGTAAAGTAAGGGCAGTGTCTCTGACACATAGCAGGCTGTGGGCTGTTGGAAAATCTTGGCCTTTGGGATCGCTGTCCCAGCTCCTTCAGGCAGTCTTCATGTCATACAATTTCCAGGCTTCTTATCTTCCTGCGCAGTGCACTGAGGACATACCCACCTTGTCACTTGGATGCCCAGAACTGAGCACAGTGCCCTGGTGGGCCCCGGCCAGGGCAGGTCAGAGCAGGACCCTGATCACACCCTGATTCTAGACACCACATCCCTATTAACACAATCTAGAAACTTTGAGGGAAAGGACAGAACCCCTCCCACTTCAGCGCTATAAAGGTGCTCTCCTTACACTGACACAGATAGCAGCTCCCTTCACCCTGTAGCAGAAGTTCTCAGGCATTTCTGTGGCTAAAAGAATCCACCAGCCTGTCACTTATCCAGCGATGACCCTCTCTGAGGGGTCCATCTAGGCTGGTTCCTCAGGCATCTGCAATCATCCCCCAGCCTTGGACCTTGCTGCCTGACCTCAGGCTTCAAGTGCCCCAAGTGGCCTCTGGACTGGGGTGAAGCATCAGAGCGGGGCTTGGGGGGGGGTGGCGCTTCTCAGAGTAAGCAAACAAACAGCAACAACAAATGCCCCACAGATCTGGTGAAATCTTCCCAGTTACACTCCAACATAAAGGACACGTCGTCACTGTCATCGTCTATGCGTATATGTATGTGTGCATGCATATCAGTGTATTTTACATACATGTGCATGTGTGTGTTCTGACCTGTATCCCACCAATCAGCACCTGGTGTATGTGTCTGCAGTGTAAGGGAGCCCTGAGGGGTCTCTGTGACCTGCCCAGCCTGTCGGAGTCAGAAGCCCTGCAGACTGACCGAGGCCAGCTCTCTCTTGGTGGGGCTCCTCCCCGGGTCTGCAGCAGGAGAGATGGCTGGGGGACTTTGGCCAAGCATTCGATCTTCCACCCCCTGGAAGGTGCAGCATTTCTTCCTTCAGAGGCTGTGACTCCCAGAATGGGTTCTCTGAAGATCAGCAGGGATCCCTCACCTTGGGGAGATCCCTTTGAGAATCACCCCAGTGAGGTACATATGTCACCAGCATGTGACACCTTGCTCTCCAGGCCTTCTTCACATCACACCCGACCAGCAATGATGTTTCTTGTCATAGTCACATAAAAAAAAAGAGGGGCTGACTCTTTTTGACAAAGTCAGCAAGGACTTTTAATCAAAAGAACACTATTGACCATTGAAAGTGCTGCAGGTTAATGGGCAGCCCCCCAACCGAAGGCTGAGTTAGTGTGGTTTTCTTCTCTTTGGAAGTTGGTTAGAAGAGCTTCCAAGAGTGGGAGCTGTCATTCTTGGGGATCCCACTTTAGATTTCTATTGTGCCTCTTGCAATTTCTACAGGTACTTAAAACAGGAGAACTCATCTCCAGAAGCTACTGGGATACGCTGAGACGGAACACGAGCCAGGCCCTCTTTTCAGATCTTGCCGAGGTATCAGAATGACTGTTTGTCATTTTATTAGTTTAGTCTTCATTTCATTTCAGAATCAGTGGAGCTTTAAAAACTCATTGTGTATAAACCAGTGGTTCTCAAAGTGTGGTCCAGAGTCCCTGAGACCCTTTCACAGGGCTCTATGGGGTCAAAGCTATGTTTATAACAATACTAAGGGGGCAGTTAGGTGGCACAGTAGCTAGAGCTCTGGCCTTGGAGTCAGAAGGACCTGAGTTCAAATCTGGCCTCAGACACTTGACACTTACTAGCTGTGTGACCCTGGGCAAGTCACTTAACCCTGATTGCCTCATCAAAAAAAAAAAAATAGACTTTAAAAAAAAGTTAAAAAAAACAATACTAAGACTTTTCATTGAATGTGATGATTTTCAGTAGATAGAACACACACATAAAAGTTTTGGGGTCTTCAGTCATTTTTAAGGTTGTATAGGGATCCTGAGACTAAAAGGTTTGAGAACCACTCATTAGCCATTTCTGTTTCACTTGGCAGGAATTAAGATGACAAAATGCTGCAGGTCGTCTTTCCTGAAGGCGGAAAGAGTCGATGAGTTCATTGTTTCATGACTTTCTTTAGCTTAGGCAATAGGAAACATCGCTCTACTAATGACCTTGTGATCCTTTTTGGATACTTGTAAAATGTCTTGGTTTTGGTTTTGACTTTGATCTGTGTCTTTTTAAAACTTGCATTTGACTCCATCATACCGATCACTGACATTCTTTTTAGTTTGTCATTGTGAATCAAAGATAAACAACTTCCCTGACTGAAATCCACACAAACTCTTCCTTTAGGGAATAAGGTTGTCTCTGCAGAAGAGAGGTTTGGACTTATTTCTGAAAGGCTTAGCTCCTCAAACCAAGAGCATTTTTCAGACTCTAAAAACTTGGGTATCAGACAGCGATGCTCTGCAACCGGTAAGGTGAAAGAAACCCTCTGCCCCAAAGAAGGTTGTCTCAGTGGCATTAGCGAGCACGTGCTGGGCAGCTGTCCCTGTCTCTTGGCAGAGCAGGTAATGGAGTGACCCTCAGAGGGCCATTGGGTGTCTCCTTTTGTCTCTAAGGATGCCCTCTCTTTGGTCTTCTTAGCCTCACCAGGGCAGCTTGGGCCAGTGGTCACTGCCTCCAGGGAGCACGTCCTGCATGGCTCCCTCTCTCCACATCTTTCTTTCCCTGTGCTGGGCAGTGGAAGCTTCAGGATCCGCTCCTACCTTTTCTGTACCCTTGAGGCGACAATATGTGTACTGCCATCCATCATTGCCCGTCAATATGGAGCTCACCACCTTAGCCTCAGCACTTAGAGTTAGACAAGTGGGGGGCTAAGGGGAGGCACCTTTTCATTTGAAGACAGATAGGAGGTTCTTTCATTGTACTGGGTTGAAGTACTATTTGTAGCAACATTATGCTATGCATTTGGGGGGACCCAGTGAATTATGGGGACAATGACAGCAGACATTAACACAGCGGTTTCTAGTTTGTTTTCAGTTACTGATTTTTCATTGTATCTACACCATAGCCCTTACTGGCAGGTAATGCAGCTATCATGATGCCCATTTTACAGATGAGGGAAGTGGAAAGAGGGCTAGAATAGGGGTGGGAGTTGTGGCGGTGGAATCCTAGCTCAGCCATCTGTGTTTGGATGAGATCTCGGGCAGATCACTGAATTTCTTCATCTCCTGGTATGGGAGGAGTGGAGAAGAGGACTCTGGAGCACCTTCTGGATCCTATATCATGCAGTCAATTTAAAGGGAACTAAAAGATATTCAAGAAAAAAAATGAGTCCAACCAGTCTGGAGAATGATTTGGCACTAGGCCCAAGGGACTATAAAACTATTCGTGCCCTTTGACCCAGCAACACTGCTGTGAGGTCTGTATCTTAAAGAGATAAAAAAAGGAAAGGACCTATCTACACAAAAATGCTGATAGCTCTCTTTGTGTGATGGCAAAAAAATTGGAAATGGAGGGGATGCCCATCAACTGGGGAATGACTGAACAAGCTGTGGTGTATGAATGCTATAGGAAATGATGAGGGGCACAGTTTCAGAGAAACCTGGGAAGACCGATATGAACTAGTGCCAATGCAGTGAACAGAACCAGGTGACCAAGGTACAGCAATGTAGTAATGACCAACTATGAAAGCCTTAGTCATTGGGATCAATACAATGACCCACACTAGCTTCTGAGGACTCATGATGTAAAATGCTGCCCATCTCCATATAAAGCACTGATCACCCCAGAATGCCGATGGAAGTTTGGTGGGTTTGGTTTGGTTTCCTTTAGTTTTCTTGGGGGTTTTTTTCAGGACATAGATAATGTGGAAATGTGTTCTGCCTGACTTCATATAGATAATGAGTATAATATTTCTTCCCTTCTCAATGAGTGGGGGAAGGATGATGGGAGGGAGAGAATTTGGAATTGAAAATAAAAATTAAATTAAAAAAAGAAAATGAATAGCATTTACTCTGGGCTGAAGGATAAAAGGCAAATCCCGATCATTTCCCCTGCTGTGGGAGCCAGACTAACTACATTTTAGGGCACCTTGAAGTGCCCTCCTCCCTCAAATATAACTGTTGAAATTTCCCTAGCAGAGATTCATGCTACGGGTTGACGATCTACTCTTAAAAATGCAAGGAGCCATGGAAGAGCTAACATAGACTATTAATCCTTCACACCACAGTATGAATGAGGAGCTCTGTGTAGTTGGTTGTTCTTGGGGGCATTAGAGCTTTGCCCAGGCCGGGCTGGCGAGGAGAGGGATGGGATTGTTAGAAAGCCCAGGGTCCCAAGGTGGCCACAAGAAAGCAGAAAAGGAAGTGGGAGGGTCCTGACAGCAAACTTCACCCTTCGGAGAGTGGTAGAATCTAAGCATTTTGAGCAAAAGTCTGGAGAAGATAATGCTTTAGCTTAATGAAGAAGTATGCCTCCCTATGGCATGTTCTCACGTACAGCATAGCAGAGTAGATGAGACCTGGGTTCCAGTCCTTGCTCTGACCCCCACTGGCTGGCGATCACTCTGTGCTCCAGGTGCTATGGGGCATTGAGTTTCCCCTTCCTAGGAGTTCCCTGCCCCAGTGAAATCCAAAATCTAATCCCTATTCCTGGGCTGTCCCTTATTCTTTTCATTGCTGGAACGGTGCACTGCCAGGGGAAAAATTCCTGTTTCTTCACACTAAGAGGCTATGCATCTGTCCCTTTGAAGGTAAAAAGCCTTAGGAACAGTCAGCGCCCTGTCCAGATCTGTGCCGGCTCCAAATCCAGTCCCTGGTCCTAGCCATCTCCTCCTGGCCTTACTACCAAAGGGCCAGGAACAAGCGTGCTCCCCACCTGGACGGTCTCCCGGAGCCAGCTCTGGCCGCTCGTCCTCAGCAAGGGTGCTGCTGCCACTCCCCAGCCAAGGGCCTCACCCCCTCCCTGCGGCAATAGTGACCCTTGCTACGCTTCGCTATTCAGCTCTTCTCGGCAGTTTTCCAGAAATCACTTCGGAAGCTTCGATATAGAAGAGTCTAATATCAAAAAAGCCCTTTGTGAAGTGGGCCTGGCACCCCCTTCCTGCCCGATTTGCCGTACGGATGTACCCCGGTAGGCCGACTCTCCACTAGGACCCTGGCTCCAAACGCCGGCGGCCAGCTGGTCGGGGCTGCAGAAAGCAAATCTGTGGGCCAAGGTTGGTGGACTTGATGGAGAAGTGAAGCTGCTGGGGGCTGGCGGGAGAAAACTTGCATTCCAAAGTCAAATCCCATCGAGTATTAGAGTATCAGAATCCCTGAAATATGCCGTTTAGCTGCCTTGTTAGAGTCCTGGGCCCTTTAGTTACTGCCAAACTAGTGTGGCCCAGTGAATTGTTCACATGACAGCATTTAAGGGTCTCCATTTGTTCAAAGCAAAGTCTTGAAAACATGCTCATTATCATGTTTTTATTCATTACAAATCACAAATCAATTAAGATTTTCCAGGTAATTTTTTTTTTATATTATTGACAAATTTGAGTAGTAATCTGCCCTAGTCTCTAGGCCCAAAGCTAGATGCAACCCTAAGGATTTGGAGAGCCCCAGCAGAGCCCTGTTTCAATAAGCTCATTATTTTTTTTTTTTTTTTGCCTAGATTTAGCTGTCCCACAGGTAAAGCATGTCCTCTTCAGCATAGCTACATACTGCAATTTCCCAAAGCCCCGTATTTAACTTGTGACAGAAAGGGGCCTCGCCAACTGTTTTCCAACATTACTTTATCATGGGCTTTGCAGGCCTCCACTTTACAGAGCCGTACTGAAAGGCCAGGTCCTATTCAAAGGTCCAGTTCTCATTGTCAGAGTCGGGGGAATTTCTCCACTGGATGTTTGTTAGACAAATTTCATCGATTAAGCCAGTTTCTCTGAATGGATAAAAACCTGTAAAAGCACCGCTTCTGTTCAAAGGCCTCTTGTCACTTTCATTCATGTACTAGAATTTGATTCAAAAATACAGAGAGCATACATACACCTTTGTAGGATGCAACCTGCCTGTATTTTATTTTTGCAATTATTTTAAGGAAATTAGATCAAAGTAAAGTGAGATAATCCCCTTCTGTGAAAATAGCATCTGGGGTTCTTTTGTGGCTTTGGTGGCTTTTTGTTATGAAAACACCTGAATTCATTTTCTTTTAACAACAAGCAGGGGAATGAAAGAGCTCAAGCCCCTGGTTTTGTCTCACCCTTTCTAAGGTTCAAGTTATATAATGCTGGGAGGGACAGAGACTTGGGGCTGGTTTTCAGTGACTCCGAACTGTGCTCTGTTTCACAGAATGAAAAAATGTTTTCACCATTTCCATTTACTCATTTTTTTTCCCAATGTCAGACTGGAGCTCATGGCCCTGCAGATCTGGATTAGCTGGATAAATGCAACCTAAATCTAATAAGATTTTGATGATGAAAGCCTGTAAGGAAAGATCTGATCTGCTCAGGAGCCATGAGAAAAACTGGTTCAATGAGGTCATTGTTGAAAAGTTGTCTAAAACAAAGCCCTCTCCATTTCAGTATATTATGTCCTGAAATGGAGGACTCAGCCACGCTAGGTGAAAACATGATTCAGCCTTCGCTGCTGCTGAGTTCACTGAGTTTCCACGCTCTTGTAATCTCTGATTTTAAGGAAACGCAACCGTTTTTCAGGCCTAGGTCGCTCTTCATTGCTACTACAATTAAGAAAGTATAAATAAGAGTGTGCCACATAAGAAGTCAATGTTATTATTATCAGAGTTACGATTAAGCCAAAGCACTATCTTGTCCTTGTTCTTGGTCAACAGCCTTTTGCTAATTTAATAAAATGCTTGGCTCAGAAATGTGAAGTGGGTGAAGTTTGCCTTCAGGATCCTCCTGCTTCCTTTCCTGTTCCCAAGTGCCCACCTTCAGTGCTGCAGGCTGCCAAATCCCTTTGAATGATTACCCACCCCACCCCCTGCCTGGTCAAAGCTCCAGTTCTCCTGAAGAACAATTGACCTCACTGAGTTGTTGATTTACTCTGTGATCTTAGGTAGTGCAGTGCATAGAGCTCCTGGATTGGAGTCTAAGACTGGAGTTCAAATGTGGCCTTAGGTACTTCCTAGCTGTGTGACCCTGGGCAACTCACTTCATCCTGTTTGCCTCAGTTTCCTCATCTGTTAAATGACAAACTGCTCCAGTATCTTTGCCAGTCACAGAGTCGGGCACAACTGAAACAACTAAACAATGACAACAACAAAAATTAATAGTTAACATACCACGTTAACTCCCCGCGGCTCATTGCCTTTTTGAGAGTACGTTGTTAAAGCAAAGTGTGAATCTCTGCTTATGAAATCAGATATTTGTAAGGGAGAAGGCACCCATCCCTGGCAGGCATGCTGACTGGATGATATTATTGGAATTGTGGGAATTTTCCTAAATCCAGAGAAAATCTATTCTTTTTCATTCTTTAATTTCTCTTAAATCTCTTCAGAATAATGAATTTCACTAGAATAACTGTAACGTAGTTATTCCACCCTCATCTGATATAGTCCTGTTAAGTTCTCCCATTTGTCATTGATTTTTTAAATTGTGTTTGGGGTGGGGGGTTGCATGTATCCATTCAGATCTACCATATGTTATCTGAATATCACTCGAAGGTTATCTTATAGGCCATACATTTGTTTGGCCTGGGCAGAACATAGACATAGACATATGATCATAGACAAAAAGATAAAGTGGCCTTCAAACCTGGGCAAGGCCCTTCTGATTCTACAGGGATGCTGGGGACAGGGGTAAAGTAAGGTGAGACAGTGACCAGATCCTCTGCAAACATTTTCTTGACTAATAGCATTTGCAAGGGACTACCTTAGTCCATTATCCAAGAAGTTGGAAGAAACTGGAAAAAAACTTGGACAAAGTAAACCACTACTGGTTTAGTAAACCACTAAATCCCTACTGAAAGTCTTGTTATAAATGAAGCCATAAAACAAAGAAGATGCAGCTAGATGGAAGTCTGATGGATGGAAGGCTCTCAGAAGGGTAAAGCAAGGAGTCAGCTAAATAGGTTTCATTTGGAGAACCCAAAGACAACAGGAATGTGTCCTTTTAAAATATATTTGATTCTTTCCAATTACATGTAAAAATAATTTTTAACATTCATTTAAAAAGGTTTTTTTGAGTTGCAAATTTTTCTGCTTCCCTTCTCTCCCACCTTCCTAAAATGGCAAACATTTGATACAGGTTACATGTGTGCAATCATGTAAAACATATTTCCATATCAGTCATGTTGTGAAAGAAGAAATAGACCAAAAGGAAGAAACTGCACACATACACACACAAATAAAGAAAGTGAAAATAGGATGCTTCGATCTGCATTTGGACTCCATCAGTTCTTTCTGTGGACGTGGACAGCATTTTCCATCATGAGTCCTTTGCTGAGAAGAGCTAAGTCATTCACAGTTGATGGTCACACAATGTTACTGTTACTATGTTCTCTGCTTCTGCTCACTTCACTCAGCATCAGTTCATAGAAGTCTCTCCAGGTTTTTCCAAAATCCGCTTGCTCATCATTTCTTAAAGCACGGTAGTATTCCATTACATTCGTATACCACAACAAGAAGAAATATTTCATGAGCGATTTGACCTGACCTTGTTGTACTCACCCCCATGAAGATAATTACACGTTATTCATCCCAAATCCTTTTCAGATGGTGAGCAAACTTCTCCAAACTACACAAGACACTCCAACCTGAGTCTTTATTTGTGACCACTATGTCCTAGGTGACAGAGGAAGACATTGACCATATGGATTGTATTTCCCAGTGTGGCCAGTGGTATAGATTAGCTTTACTTCACTGGACTTCTTTGTCACATGGAGCACCCCTTCTACTGCAGGTGGGAGTCACTAAGAAGGGCCATCAATGTAATGGAAGGCCAGGCAAGAATAATGAAGAGCTTTGGGTTTTGTTTTAAAGAAAACATGGGTTAGAACCAAGAAATAATGAGACCAAAGACTCCCAGGTTACCCAGGAGCATCATGTCTGTGTGTCTGATGACTTCCTCAGAGAAGAGAATTGAACTAATCAATGAATGAAGCCTTTATGAAGCACATACTTTGTGCCAAGCAACATGTTAGAAAACCATCTCTGCTTTTAAAATTGGAAGATAGCAGGTGAGATTGGCATTGAACAAGATCTGACTGCAAGGAAGGAAGGAGGGAAGGAAGTTATCTAAAGAGACTGATGTGTGTATACTGAAAACACATCAACCAGTTTAGGTTTTAAAAATGATATTTACAAAA
Organism: Vombatus ursinus; assembly: GCF_900497805.2. Taxonomy (NCBI): domain Eukaryota; kingdom Metazoa; phylum Chordata; class Mammalia; order Diprotodontia; family Vombatidae; genus Vombatus; species Vombatus ursinus. The sequence continues at coordinate 1,964,700 of NW_020949971.1, forward strand.
GATGGACGATATTAGGCAGATAGAACCCAACTGGAGTCGGGGCAGGCAGGGCAAGTCCTCTATGAGTACAAAAGTGTTGAGGGCCTCTTGAAGAAGAATGCTAAATACTAACACTCAAAATGAGCCAAGGACAATGAAAACTAAAGACAGCTGAGGGGGGGAAGTTTATTTTAATGACTTTGGGGGAGAAAGGATAATTAAAGAAATAGTAGAACTACTGTTCAGGGTGGATGAAGTGATGACTGCAGATAAGAAAAGGTGGAGCTGATCAATTCTTAGTATAACCAAGATCAGTAAGTACATAATAAGGAAATTACCTATTTGCCCTGATGCAGTCAAGTTCTCTGGCTCCAAAGAACAACAGCCACGGGTACCGAAAGAACTTGGAGTCGGGATGGCTGAATCGCTGCTGGGAAAAGACAATATCATGTTGCCCTGGTTTTGGCTTTCGAGAGAAAAGAGTCAAGGGTGCAAGTTACAGGCTATTGAGCTTGACTCAGAATTCTGGCAAAATTAAAGGAATGGAAAAAGTACAAGCTGTGATGGAGGAAAACACAAAATTAACTATAACCGTGAATTGTATAAACTCATCTGTAAAATAGAGAAGGGGAGCTTAGAAAGCAAAATCGATCTGTCACCTGTAAGAAATCATGGACTTAGATAAGGCAGCAGGAAAAATGGTCATGGTTAAAAGAGAGAAACAGGGAAGGTTTATTCTGCTTACAGGTTTTTATTGCTGTTGTTCAGTCCTTTCAGGCGTGTCCTACTCTTCGTGACCCCATTTGGGTTTTTCTTGGCAAAGATATAGAAGTGGCTTGCCATTTCCTTCTCCAGCTTGTTTTACAACTGAGGAAACTGAGGCAAACAGAGTGAAGTAACTTGCTCAGGGTCACTCAGCTAGTTAAATCTGAGGCCAGGTTTGAACTCAGGAAAATGAGTCTTCCTCACTCCAGGCCTGGCACTCTAACCACTGTGCCACCTAGCTGCCCCTGCACATGCTTTTTGGATTGGACTGTACAGGTATGACAAATGAAGAATGTGTTCAACCCGGACATGAGTAGGAGAAGGCACTGAGGCTAGATCAATCGGAGAAATCTGTGTTAAGTGACCATAAGCTGCTCACTGACCCTGGAGCCCGTCTTGGATACCAATATTCTCCCAGGATAACTCTTAGGCTTTGAGGCAGAAGAAACCACAATCTCAGATCTTAGAATCATCAGTGCAGACCTGGAGGGGACCTCAAGAGTTCATCGAGTCCAGGCCCCTCACATTATAGTCCAGGAAACTGAGGCCCAGGGAGATAAGGTGTCTTGCCATAGATTATGCAGGTGGTAGTCATCAGAGGTGGGATTTGACCCCAGGTCTTCTGATTCAGAACCAGAGATCTTTCTGCTTGCCTACACTGACTGCTAGGAAGAGGAACCTGATAGGGGAAAGATGTACGTTTGAGATAAGCAAGCCCAGCTGTTTTCCATAGAATTGGAATTAACTAGAGAACCAGTCAGTATTTCCATGCTTTTTAACAGCCCAAGAGACCATAGGAGGTGGCATAATCGTTTCTGCTTTATGAGCTTGCTAGTTCATACCTGAAGTCATGCCATAGGACATTGACCAAATGAAAAAAAGGAGTCTGCCAGATTTGTTTTCTTCTCATGCTAGTAAGACTCATAGTGACAAAGGACTATACTCAGATATTTACATTTCTGAAATCTCATTTGACTGAATTCATCGTCTCCATTGAACTGGTGCAGGATCAGTCTTCCAAAAATGCATTGCCCTTCTGTAAAATAGACTATACAAACTTACTTTGAAATTGCTTGTCTAAAAAAGGCACAAGACAGTGTGAGCATCATTGAGTTTTTCCATTTAACATCTTACAACCACGAAAAGTTTGTGTCAGAATGCCAAGGCAGAGTTCAGCTTTGTACTAGCACAACTCGAGTGAGTTGTCCTAATCTGAGGATGGCGCTTTGGAGAGTCTTTTATGGACTGAAGAGTTCTCAGTAGCATCTCATTGTTGGGGAATTTGGCTCTTCAGAAAGCCCCTGAACTGGGGAAACTGAAGTCTGCTTGAAGAGAAAGCGCTCAACCAAATCGTGGAGACAACTGTCAACTGCTTTACTTAATGTGTTGAGCATAGACGCAACCCAAATGCACATTTGGGAAATGATCACTTAAAAAATTAGAGTCATTAAATACTGCACCAAAGACCTTGATTTTTTTTTAAAGTAGACCTATGATTTCATTGAATGCAGGGTGCTACTTGCTTTGTAATTTATAATCTTAGAGAACTTCCTGGGGCCCCAGGAGATTGAAGTGACCAGGGCCATACTGTATGTGTCAGAGGCGGGATCAGATGGAGGCCTTCCTGACTCTGAGGCCAGCTGTCTCATCTTCCTCTCTCTTCTGTCTCTGTCTCTGTCCCGTGTTCTTTTTTTTATTACTATACATCCCAGATAATGTCCTTTTTCAGTAACAATCATCCAATTTTTACTACACTATTCTTCATGGTTCATATGGTCCTAATTAAAGTATAGCTATTTTTAATGCTTTATATGGCCCTTATTAAAATTATCCAAGGAATACAGAAGAATCTCTTTCTATGTTTTGTTGATTTTTGTTTACTAGAACTAACTTTTTTATTGTACTATTTGAAGCGTGCTGATGACATCACAAATTTAGTGTCAGATACTACGCTGCTTGTACACTTTTTTGGAAAGAAAGGAAAAGCTGAGCTCAACTTTGAAGACTTTTACAGGTAAGATTTAATTTACACTTGGAATGATAAATGTAGATCTTAAGGGCTTAATTAGTGCTTAAAGGGACCTTAATGGTTTGGTAGCACCTTTTCCTCATTTTACAGGTAAGGAAAATGGCAACAGAAGCAGCCCCAAGTCTGAGTCCACGGTTCCATATAACACATTTGGAAAATAAACTAGACTATTAACAAAGGGGGGCAGGATCATGAAAGTGCTCAAAAAGTTTTTGTCTTAAAGGCATCAGCAAGGCTAGTGCTTTCCTTTTGTCATTAGCAGACATCTTACTGCCTGGGATTTTTATTTAAATCTGTACAGCTGAGAACCACAGATGGTGACCACTGGCATAAGACCTCGGCCTTTTTGATATTTGAATAAAAACAGTCCTAATGTTGCACAATGATATTGAGTCATTTCTTTTTGCCATCACCTTTATAATATCCTGTCAAGGAATGGAAAGAAATTCATACCTAAGGTACAGCATGCTCTAAATTGCCAAAGCTTCTGCGTCTCTGGGGACTGCCTCACGTCTGCTAATAAGGCCTTGATGGTGTCATCATTTTGATTTGGAGGCCTGTGAAACAGCACTCCCCAAAGACCTAAATGGATCCCTGATCTCACCAGATCACACATCACAGTCCATTGTGCCTGCCCAACCTAGGCCTGTATGTATACAACCAGAGAGCCACTGATTTCCTGGATGTTTTGCTTACCTTCTCCTGGGCACCAGTGGAGCCCCGCAGACACCCACCCATCATCCCTCACTTCACCTTCTGGATGACATCATTACTGCCCTTCTTCTGCACCCTCATTGCTCACATCCACCACACACCTCTCCAGTGCCCATTGTAGACCCACCTTTAATTCTTTGGATGCAGTTATACTCTGTGTCTTGCTGCCATATAGCAACTCTGCGATGATGCTATCGTTGAAAAGATGAACCTTCACTTTGATGGGTAACAGAGTCAGTCAAGGAGCTTTGCCTGCTCTTCTCCAGTTCACCTGCAGGCCCACCCCATTTTCCAAGAGCACTGTCTATGCTAGTGGGCCCTGGAGGGTCTATCCAACCTGCATGCTGAAATCTAACATCTCCTTGGTACACCCTGTGCAGATGGTCAGTTCTGCTCCTTTGAGTGATTACAGAACCCTCCCCTCCAGGACACCTTCCTAAACAGGAGCACACCGTCCTCAGAGAAACCCTCTTCGACCTGGACGCTGCACTGGCCATTCTCCATCACGTGGCAAACCACGTTGCCCAGCATCCCTTCCCTGTTCAATGCCTTGTTTGATGGGTATTGCCAGAGGACCACCGAACAGGACTGTTTCTGTAGCTCTGTCGTCCAAGGAATCTGGAGTGATTTGGATGTATGCGCGAGAGACCCTTTGTTGTAAAATGGCCTCTAAGGTATATTTTGTTCTGCTTCATCAGATGTTTGTTCATAACCAACAAAGAGTAAGACCAAGGGGGTTTTGCATCTTCAGCATTTTTTGGTTAATTGTGAAGTGACAAAGATGTCGTCCATCATTGAATATCACACTGACAAATGCTGAAGTAGAATACATCTGCTTGTGGCTTCTATGGAGCTGGGGAAGGGCATGCATAAGACGAACCGATGGAAGGAAATCGTGGGGGTGATTGGAGGTTTGGGGCTAGTAAAGTAGATTAGAGGCCGAATCTAGAGAGGGAGGGGGGACAAACTGTCATACAAAATCTCACCAGCTGTTTGGTGTTGTGGTATAAACACCCTTCAATAGCTTTGAGCAACGAGGCTGAGCATCTTAACTATCATGAACAACAGAGGAACCTTTTCAAGGACTTGCATCACATGCAATATTTGTGTTTCGGCTCCAGTTGGATGACCGTTGCCTGTTCCAGCTGTACGCTTATCTGCCTCTCCAGACTCCAGATCCTTAAGGAAGACAAAGGGCTCCTGAAACAGCAGGAGCAAGGTTTCCATGAGCAGGAAAGGGTCTGGGGTGCAAGTGGAGAGGCTTCTGAAGAGAGGAAGAGGGTTTGTTACCAAAGAAGAATGGAAGGAAAAGGACGGTTGTACAATTAGAGCTGGAAAAGAGATTGGAAGCTCTTGCTGAAGAAGAGAGAGTTGGATTGCTAAGGAAGAAGCTCCTTGTCCTTGCAAGGATGACATAGGGAGGGGCAGAGGAAGGAGGAGCCAATAAAGAGAAGCTGGTGGTTTCTTGCTCAGAAGTGCTGAAGCAGCGGGCTCTCTGCCCGCCCACCCACTACAGCAGAGAAGCCTCTGGTCTTCCTGTGTACCAGACTTAGCCAAGAGGCTCTCCATACTTGTCTGAGTGAGTGAGCGTTACCCACTCATAGTGGTTCCCACAAAATGGCACAAGTGGCACTTTCAGGAGGAGTCTAAAAGGCATCTTCAACAATTACATCAAGTCACAGGCAGAAAATTGAAGGTCACGAGGGAGCAGATTGTATTGTCCTCATTGTTACCAATTCATTGAAGACAAGGAATGCAGAAGAGAAAAATCAATTTGGGACAGTAACAGCTGGTTAAGAAAGCAGTGGTGGAGAACTGGATTTGGATTTCCAGACCATGGCTAACCTGTTGTTCACTTGATGACAAAGAAACTATGATGTCAGCAAAGTTGTTATGTATAAAATAAATCCAAAGAAATCATCAGCATTGCTATATGTTGCCAACAAAACCCATCAGGAAAAGATAGAAAAAGAAAATGCATTTAAAATAACTATAGGACATATAAAACACTTGGGAATCTATCTGCCATGATACACAAAGGAACCATACAAATACAACTATTGAATACTATTAATGGAAATAGAGGCTGAAATAATTTGAAAAATGTTAATTGCTCATGGATAGTCAGTCAGCAAACATTTATTAAGCACCTACTGTGTGTCAGGGACTATGGATACTAAGGGGACAAAAGACTGCCTGCTCTCAAGAAGTTCAACAGGGGAGACAACATGAAACCATTAGGTACAGACAAGCTATGGACAGGATGAATTGGAGTTAATTGACAAAGGGAAGGGAAGGCAGTAGCATGAAGAAGGATTGGGAAAGTCTTATGGGAGCCATAGGCTAGGACTTGAGAGAAACCAGGAGGTAGAGATGAGGAGGGAGAGAATTCCAGGCATGGGGGTCAGCCAGAGAAAGTACCTGGATTGGGAGATGGACTGTCTTGTGGTCAGAACACTTAGGAGGCCAGCGTCACCAGATGGCAGATCTCGTGGGGTAAGATGTAAGAAGACTGGAAATGGGGATAAGATAATGTGGTAGAGGACTTTGAACACCAAACAGAGCATTTTGTATTTGATCCTGGAGGCAATAGGGAGCCACCAGAGGTTATTGAGTGGCCAGGGGTGGGGAGGGGACAGAGTCTGACCTGCCCTTTAGGACAATCACTTTGGTGGCTGAATGGAGAAGGAGGCAGGCAGACCTACCAACAGGCTACTGCAATAGTCCAGGCATGAGGGGAGAGGCAAGAAGTGGGAATATCCAAGAGATGGCTCAGAGGTGAAATCACCAGGCTTTGGCAACTGCTTAGATGTGGAGGGTTGAGAGAAAGGGAGGAGTCCAGGATGACTCCTAGGTTGTAAATCTGAGGGACTGGAAGGGGGTGGTGCCCCTAACAATCACAGGGAAGTTTGGACACTTTGGGAGGGAAATAATGAGTTCAGCTTTGGGTTCATTGAGTGGATTAAGAACCATAATCCTACAATATGTAAGAATCCCCTCTATTTTATACCGGTTGCTTTTTTAAAATATATAATAAATTCACCATGTGACTTTCAAAGCAGCCCTGTTTTGCCCGCATTTCTTTCTGACCTTCCTTTGGTTCTCTTTTATGCATCTTAAAAATGCTCTAATGTGGGGCAGCTAGGTGGCACGGTGGATAGAGCACCGGCCCTGGAGTCAGGAGGACCTGAGTTCAAATCTGGCCTCAGACATTTACTACCTGTGTGACCCTGGGCAAGTCACTTAACCCCAATTGCCTCACAAAAAAAAAAAAAGCTCTCGTGACCCTCTTTTCTTCCTTTTCTTTTTCTTCCATTTTGGCAACCCCAGCACTAGTTTCCTCCTCCCTTGAATTAAAAAGAGAATCATAACAAATAAGCAGAATCAAGCAAAACAAATCCACAAATTTGTCATGCCTGGAATGGATGTCCAATTCCAAATCTTTTGCTTGTCACCCCCAAAACAGTGCTCTTACCTCCCCCACCCCAAACCTCTCTTATTCCTCACTTTCCCATCTGCTAGCATCACCAGAGTCTTCCAAGTCACACAGGTTTGCCAACTCTTGACATTTCCCTCTCTCTTTTTCCCCTCTCAAATCCAGTCAGTTGCTAATCTTTCACCTGGACGCCATTTCTGCCTTATCAAGTGACTATTAGATACTTAATAGTGGATGTTCCTTAGAAGTCTCAGATCAACATGGCCAGAATAGAATTCATTGCCTCCTCTGCCCCACCTCACGGATCCAGGCAAACTGGCTGGCCTCTGGTCATCAGCCCCTGTGCCTGAAATGCCCTCCCTCCTAACCTCCGGAGTCCCCAGTGTAAATAGCACTTTGTACACGGAGCCCTTCACAATGGCTGGTGCCCTCTTTCCCAGACCCCACCATGTGTATTTGTATTTATTTTTTATGTTGATTCCCATATCCATATTAAATATGGACATGTGATTTCTCCCATAAAAGGTAAGCCTCTTGAGGGATGCCAAGGTTTTGACTTTGTCTTTGCCCCTCCAAGTCTCATATGGTCAAGGCCACCACAGGGACAGAGAACCTCCAAGGGTCCTGATCAAATGTGGCATAACACAGAGCACCCTATTCTCTGCTCTCCAAAGCTGTTGGCCACTGACCACTGCTGGGGAATTCCTGGAGTTGCAAAATGAAATCCAGTGAAATCTGGACTTCCTGGGGGGGGGGGGGAGAGGGTTGCTCTCTGGTGCAAAGAGCTCTGTGAAAACCCAGAGTGCCACAGGCAGCATTCTTCTAAATGAGACCCCCATCTCTCAGGAAGGAGAGGATCAGCAGTGTGGCACGCCAGCGTGGCTGAGTAAGCCGGTGGCCCCGTGCTCTGAGCGGATCTTATTTTTAAATGTTTCCATGTCACCATGATCTTACGGAGTTTGCAGCCCCTCCAATGGTGCAGCTTGTAACACCTCCAGGCTTTTCCATCCCAGGCAATGCCTGCAACCTCAGTGCACTTCACTGCCTCCTCAAATAGCTAAAATCATCTTCTCTTAGATTTCTTAAACTGAGACACTCCTCACCCCTTTCATTTTAAGATTGCCCAGAGGTTTCTTGCATTGTCATTATCCTACATTTTGTAACTTTGGCCACAGTGACATCTTCCAAAACCCATTCATGTTGAGTCCACCTTTCAGGACCTTCTTGTGGCCTCACCAATTCAGGGCAATGGACGGGAGAGACACTCACCAAATTAAACTGGTTTTAGAATACATATTCTTAGTTATTCAGTAAATATAATATGATGTAAATTCATTTCTAAAAAGGCAGTAAGTGGGTCTTTTCATTTCCTAGGTATTCAGAAACCACAGGCTTTTCAGTGCCTCAGTATAATTAATAAGCTTAGTTCTTGCCTCACCTTATAGTAGGTGAGATTTCCTCCAACCTAATTTGTGCTTTTTAAGAATTCAGGAAAAAAAAGAGACATGTTTTACTGGGCTCGACTTAAAAAAAGAAAAGAAAGGAAACGAAAAGAAAAATTTTCTTCTCTGTTAGCACATCTTCCTAGGCCTCCAGATGTATTATTTCAGCACCGGGCAGCAATGGTCTGTCATGGGTTGTCAGGGGTTTTTAATCGCCTTGCTCATTTTTTTCCGTTCTGTTCCTTTCCTAGATTTATGGACAATCTGCAAACAGAGGTTCTGGAAATTGAATTTCTTTCCTATTCCAACGGCATGAACACCATCAGTGAGGAAGACTTTGCCCGCATTCTGTTGCGATACACAAATGTGGAAAACACAGCCGTGTTTTTGGATAATGTGCGCTACAATATGATAGAAGAAAAGGTATTTTTTATTATCCTTGATTCTCCTGTTAGCAATAACCCACACCATCGACTGCCTCTGGTTCTGTAAATTGCCTTGGCAGCCAGGCCCACGACACACCCGCACACACAGAGCATGCCCATACATACACACACAGCCATACATACACTTACACACAGAGCATGCCCACATATGAGCACACACACGAATGCACACACGCTCATTTAAGGTCTATAAGCATACATCCTGTTTAACCTTTGTCTTAAAATGCTTTGGGGGAGGGGGAAATGATGTGAAACCCCCTAATGAAAGTATGTAGGAACGTTCTCAGTCCCCCTAATTAGGTACGAGGAAAAACAACGTCTTAAGGTACCAGGGATCCTCGCGCGCCCAGCAGCCTCTGTCTTCAAAGAGCTCCGCTGCGCCCGGCACTGGCACAATGGCGCTTCTCCCAAACTAGAGTCTGCAGCTTCTGTCTCTCCAGGCCCACTTTATTCATCTCCAGAAAATCCATAATTAAAGGGTCATTTCGTGGTGAGGCATTGATGAATGAGGCACTTTATCCCGGCTGAAAGGAGCTTTCCCACAAGTGGGGCTCCGGCGGAAGGAAACCAGACGCCGGTTTATGCCTTTGTTAAGTAACAAACCAAACGGGGTCAGAAGTTTCGGAGCAAGGAAACCCTGAAGGGGCCTTGAAGACTCAGTGCTGCCCACCAGGAGGGGGTGGCCAGTGCCACCTTTGAGGGGAAGGGGTGGGATCTGCCCTTCTGGTGGTGAAGCGGCCTTGTGGCCCTGGGAAGCCGCTGACAGCCTTCCTCTGTCCAGTCCCGGCGGCAGGGAGGCAGCTCCATGGGGAGAAAGGCATGGGACCTTGCCCAGTCCGTCCTCGTGGTCATCCGACTTTCTCTTATGGCAGTGTGCATGGTGCTGGGGACGCCTTAGGGTGAGCTGCTTCGATTCACCAGATATTACCTAGGATTCCCTTGAGCGCTTCAGGAAGTGGGGTTAACTTGCCCAGGCCCCCTGCATCGTGTAGTGCTGGGGTTCAAATTGATCGTTGTTTTTTAGTGGCACCCAGGCTCCAAAAAGCTTAACCGGAGCAAGTAGTCAATTCACCTTCGGACACCACATCTCTTTCCCATAAAGAATCTTCCTGATAAATTTAGTATAAAAACCAAATATTCTGTCGACCAAAGGACTCCGGTAATTGGATGTTAAATCCCTGGGCTCTGCTCATTCAGCATCCTCTTTGTAGCAATGTTGACATTGCTGTTTGTGGGGGTTCGCACTGCAGGCACAGACGCCGGGCCAGGGAAGCCTGCTGGGGATGCATTTGGAGGTGGTGTCATAAGAGAGGATTCCTTCCTTTGTTTCCATCGGGGCTTTGCCAAATGTTTTTGATCATCATTTTGGGTCTGTAGGAGTGTGCTGATGAGTGATTAGCAACCAGCTCTCTGAAAGAAAACAAGAACGTGTGCAGGACACACTTTTAAATTTAATTGGCATTATTAGCCTTTTCTCCACCATTTTCTTAGTCTAGACAATCCGGAATGAAGCCCTGATTGGTGGCATTTGCTACCACTGAACACCGCCCCATCAGGTATCTGCAGCCTGTTCCCATGGCTCTGGACCATTCTGCAGGGAGCCCCTCTGTGTCTCTGGCAGTGATGGGCGCGGGGAGAAATGGAATGTGCTCACTGGCGCCAGGGCCCATTGCTCTGGGCAGATGAAGCTCCAAAGCAGCTTTCAGCTGGGCTTCTCATCATTGCACACTTACTGACAGCTCCTCTTGGGCCACCAGTCCCTTGAGACACCCTCAGGGGTCTGGGAACATGCACAGAAATGACTCCTTACCAGAGGCAAGAGTTGACCTCTCTCGGGGTTCCCACGTCCCTCAGGGGAGGAGCAATGGCTGGTTGGGTTTGAAGAAGAGAGTTTCAGCATTCTTGACCCATTGTGCCAGGGTCTTGGAGCCCAGTGACCAGCAGCCCTTCTCACCTGGAGGCACACAGGAGCGACCAGCAGTACAATGCCCAAGAGTGTCCCTAAGCGTCCGGGGTCATCAGAGCTCCCCGCCCTTTCCCTTGGAGATCTTGCCTGGCTCTCTCAGTTCTCTTTGCACTTTTTGAGACAGCAGCCCACAAGTCTGGGCTGAGTCTGGGTTAAAGCCTGCCTCTGGACATCCTGGGGCTGGGGTGATGGCAGGCCCAGTCCTCGTCAGGCTTTTGGCTATGTCTTAGGCCTTCCTATGCTCCAGAGCAATCTGTCTTTCTGATAGTGACAACACCATTTAAACTCACTTCTACCCAGTGCCTCGCCGTCCTCTGACTCTTCCATTTCCTCATCTTTCCGTATGTCAGCATTCCATGTAACACAAACCCAAAAAGGATAGGAAGATAGTATCATCCAGGTAGAGCCAGCCTGGCAGGGAAGTGAGGTCAGCCATTGCAAGCCTTCCAAGGTGCCCTGGTCCCCATGATGAAGAGCCCTCGGTGCCACACGCCTTTGTCTTTACTGGCGAGAGCTTGCCCCAAGGGTTGGGCTGTTACAAGTTCTCTGACTGGACATGCAGTATGGGCGATTACACTTTTCAATTCACGTCACTTGGTCTTTTCCTCTCAGTTTCTCCTACTTTGGAGGGAGCTGATTTAGACAGGGATAAGGTGTTCAGAGGAAGGGAAGGTTGAGGTTGAAGAACTGTGGTTGGCATGCTGAGTTTGAGATGCCTGTGGGACATCTCTTAGGTATTTGACATGTTCAATGAATTAGACAAATGCCGGGTTTTAACTCTGCTTTATCATTGACTTGTGACATAAAGCTCTGTCTACAGGCGAATTTTCCAATGAATCTTAAGAAATCATCTTACTTGATGCCTTCTTGACAGGCAACATATTTGCTTTCAAAGTTGAATATTAACACCGATGGCACACATTTTAAAGTAGTACTAATTATTACATTTTCATCAAATCATTTTGGTTGAGCCATTCATAAAACAGCTTTGTTGGTTTCAGTCATATGTTCTGAAAACCTTTCCATCCACTATGGGCTAATGGAAATATGTGGAAAGAGCTTCCCATTCCATTTTGAGTAAGAAGGTGCAAATGTTTCAAAGTGTTCTGCCTTGAAAATGTCTACTTTTGACACCCATGATGCAGGAAAGCTGGCAAGGCCTTGTGTAGACCTGTCCCTGCTGCCAGGGATGGGACACCGACAGGAGCCACAAATAAGGCCTCCAGGTGACACCTGCCATCGCCCTAGCAGCAAGGTGGTCAATGACCAGCATTCATTTTAACAGGGTATCACATTCGACGAATTCCGGTCCTTCTTCCAGTTTCTGAACAACTTGGAGGATTTCGCCATTGCCCTGAACATGTACAACTTTGCAAGTCGCTCTATAGGGCAAGGTAAGTGCTTGTCTTTTCGAATAAAACCACTGCAGAAAGTTCTGAAACCTAGCAGAAACAGCGCAGGTTTTTATATTGCAAAGCCAAATCATGTCCTCGCTTTCACTTTGGTGAAGTGGGAGCCACCAGAAGAGCCTGGGGTGGGGGGGGGGGGGGAGATAGAGAGATCGCGCAAGGAAGTTCAGGGGCTGGGGACGGAGAGGGTGGTGGTGCAGCCGAGCTGCGAGCCGGGGCGAGGGTAGCTCGGCAAAGCACCCCCCTCCAGCGGAGCTCCCCAGGTCAGCCCGGCGTTCTGGAACGCCCGCCTATCTCTTTGAAGTTTACAACAAGCCGCCTCTTCTGAAACTGAACGTTTCCGGAACGTAACACACAGGGTGAGGGTATCTTCCTCGATCCTTAAGGAAACACATTACAGGGGCCAGGGCCTTTTTCTGCCTGTCTTCACCATCCTCCTCCTTCATCGACGTTTTAAAGAAGTGTCACTGATCCTTGTTGTTCTCCCAAATACAGCCCCGAGGGGGCGGGGGGGGGGGGGGGGACACCACAGGGAATCTCCCGAGTTTTTTGCTTTTGTTTTGTTTTGTTTGTTGTTTTGGTTTTTTTTTTAACAATTCAGCAGAAGCATCTGACAGGCACTTTGCCTGCCCGTGGCTGCTGCACACGAAGTATTCCACCCTGGGAATTCCTACCAGGTGGGAGGGAGGTACTTCCTCATCATCCTTTCTCTGGGGCCAGCTCAGTCATTGTTACACAATGGAACATTTGAGGTCTCTGTGCCCTTCTTCAATTTCCATGGTTGATGTCTTTGGGTGTTTTGATGGCGTGGTCCTGCTGCCTTGACTCTCTATAGCCATTCACAGAATTTCTCACATTTGTCATTTCCCCCAGTTCCTTGGGCCGTTGTTACTTCCAGGCACACTCTTCTTAGCCATTCACCAATGGAGGGGCACCCACTTTGTTTCCAGATCTTTGCTGCCACAGAAAAGTACTGCTTTAACATATTGGGGGGGGGGGCCGAAGAGGGAGGCCTCTCTTCCTTTCTCTGACCACAGTGGGGAGATGTCCAGCCATGGAACCTCTGGGTTCTCTGTGCTCCTCACCCCCCAGGCCTTCTTCCTAGAATAGCCCTGCTCCCATCAAATTATCTGAGCAAAAAGGGTAAATTATCTGGTCCAACCTCCAGATGAGGAAACTGAGTCCCAAAACTTGGTCAAGATCTCAGATTCTTTAGTGGCAGTTAATTAGTGGCAGAGCCAGGATCAATGTTAATAGTGAACATTGATATAATGCCAGCAGGTTCACTAAGTTATACATGCATACATGATATATATACATATACATATATGTACAGATGGATGGATGGATAGATAGGTGATAGATAGATGAATAGATAGATGGATGGATAGATAGATGAATGGATGGATGGGTGGATGGATGGATAGACAGACATTATTTCAGGTCTTCCAGCTCCAAATCTGGTGCTCTTACACCACTCATTTCCATCCATCCTTCTGTATGCAGTTCAGCTTTCTCTTCTATAAAGCCTTCCTTGATTTTCCCCAGCTAAAAGCGATCTCTCCTTCCCTCCTCTGAATTCCTAAAGCCCTTTGTGTGAGCTTCTCCTATGGCACTGAAAGTGCCTTTTATTATAGTTACTTGTGTCAATCAATAAACATTAGGGTTGACCCTACTGTGGGCCAAACAAAGAAAAGTAAAACCCTCGAGGAGCTCACGGTAGGCTAGGGGAGACAACAAGGCTTCAGTTGAGTACAAACAATCTACGTCCCTGTGCACGTGTCCTGCCTGGACTGGCCCCTGTTCTCCCCCAGCCTTGGCCCCATGAGGTCCTTGAAGGCAAGGACAGTGTCCTGTTCATATGATCAAGTGAAATCATGTTTGTAAAGTGCTTAGCACAGAGCCCAGCGCGTAGTAAGTGCTATATAAATGTTAGGTATTTTTATTATGATGCTTCCCATCCATATCTCCCATATCACCTGGTGTCATAGGAAGAACACTGCTTCTGGAAGCATAGGACCCACCTCTGACATTTACTCTCTGGGTGACACTAGGCAAGTGACTGCACCTCCCCAAACCTCCATTTCTTCAGCTTGAATGGGTACAAGGATATGTGCAGGCCCTGCCTCCCAGGGGGCTCTTTGCAACCTTGCTACCCTCTGGACATGAGGTCCCTTCTGAGGCTGCTGGCAGTCAGGGGCCTCCAGCACCTTTGGTCTTGCCCAGCCCAGCCTGCAGGAGCCCAGGTGCCCAGGTGGAGCACACACATATACACACACCCCAGGAAAGCCTGAGGGGACCGGGAGAGGCGTTGGCCGTTAGTTGTGGCCCTAAATGAAGAGTGAGGGGCAGAGGGTGGAGGGGGCAGCTCTGCCCCATCTCAGGTAGCACGACTTTGCCCTTGTTCCTGCCCTTTGCCCAGATGAATTCAAGCGTGCCGTCTACGTGGCCACCGGCCTGAAGCTCTCGCCCCATCTGGTGAACACCATCTTCAAGATCTTTGATGTTGACAAAGATGACCAGCTGAGTTACAAAGAATTTATCGGCATCATGAAAGATCGGCTGCAAAGAGGATTCCGGGTAAGGAGAGAGCCCCTTCAGGCAGGATCGGGAACCTTTGCCACCCACCTGAGAAGTCCTAGATTGAGTGGATTGAACTGTGGGACACAGAAGGCCTTCTTGGCAAAGGCCGGGTTTGTGTTGCAATCTGCAAAGATGCTCTGTGGAGACAGAGTCCAGCAGGTCAAGGGGCTCCAGAAATGGGCACGTCAGATTGGCAGCTTTGGCCCAAAAGCCTCTAGCAAAACATGCTTCTGCTGCTGGAGAAGGCTGCTCCCCTTCTCTGTATCCCTGTTAGATAATTCCCATCCCATGCCCTGAGAGATACTGCCCCTGTCATGGGCCTATGGACAAGAAGGCATGTCCCCTCCCCCCACCTCCCTCTGTCTGCCTCTCCTCCTTTTTCTCTCCTTCTCCTCCTCTCTCCTCGCATTTTTCTCTCCCTCTATCTCTCCATCTCCCTGCCTTTCCCTCTCCTTCCTCTCTCTTCCACCTTTTTCTCTCCCTCTCTCTCTCTCCCTGTCTCTTCCTCTCCCCCTCCTCCTTCTCTCCATCTTTCCCTCTCCCCCTTCTCCTTTCTCCTTTATCTCTGTGTCTCTCTGCCTTTTTTTCTCTCCTTCTCCTCCCCTCTCCTCCCATTTTCCTCTCCCTGAATCTTTCTCTGTCTCTCCTTCTTCTCTCTAACCTTTT
Organism: Vombatus ursinus; assembly: GCF_900497805.2. NCBI lineage: Eukaryota > Metazoa > Chordata > Mammalia > Diprotodontia > Vombatidae > Vombatus > Vombatus ursinus. The sequence goes on from NW_020949971.1 coordinate 1,980,135, forward strand.
TTCTCTCCCTCTCTGTCTCTCTTTCCTCCCCCTCCCTGGGAAGTGGGTCTCAGAGGTGGCTTTGGAGCAGGAGTTGAGGAGCAGATGTCCCACAAACAGACACCTTCCTGGGGTCATCCCAGGATGGAGGAAAGGACAGAGTCAGTGCTTTATAAAGTAACCAAGAAACAATTCTTCTAGGCAAACTAGACTCATCCGTTGACAGAAGCAAGTATCAGAAGTGGCCCCATGATGGTGGCCGTGTCATTTCTCAGGCCAGGGTTTGACATGCACACTCGGTGTTGGGTGAGAAGTATGGGCTGTAACAACAGGGATTTCTCAGGCAGAGCCTCTGCTTCTTCACCACTGGCCCTCTTTGCTTTGTCTTTTCATGCTCGGGTCCTCCTGCCTCTTGCTCTGATTGTCTGCTCCGACTCCCTTCTCCATTGCCTCTTCCCCAGGGCTACAAAACGCTTCAGAGATACCCAACCTTCAAATCCTGCCTGAAGAAGGAACTCCACAGCAGATAGGTACGTTCACTTGTTGATGTTCATGGACAGGCCGATCCACAGTGTGACAGCACCAGATGCTGCCTCCCATACAGGATCCCCATTTATTGTTCTGCCCTTTGGTATAAGGCCGCTTCATCCCGTTGTCTCTGTGCGCTGTGGCCATGGTCCCAGCAGGGGCCATGGGCAGGCACTGGACCCAGCAGCACCTCAGAGGCCCACCCAGCCCAGCTGAATGCAGGGGAGGCTCAGCACTGCCTTGCTGGTCACCTTTGATCATTCAGGGGACAGCCCAAGTGAAAATCAAGGAAGTCTCTAGAGGAAATGGGATGGCTGTCCCGTCTTTGGGTTTAAAATGCTGAGATTCAACTGGCAGGACGTCTCTACACCTAAGAGACGCTGCTGCTTCCATATCTAAACGTTGGTCTGTCAGGGTGCATCCATTGCATCATTGGCTAAGACCCAGCTCACCACAATGCTTTGGAGAGGGCTGGTCTGATTGACTGAGTGTGAAACAAGAAAGCTGTGTTTGTTTCTACTCTTGTTAAAAAGTCTTTCAAAAATCCACGAGTCCGGTTTCCTGAAGGAGCAAAGACAGCATAAGGCATAATGTTGATGTTTTCCCTGCATGCCCTCCCTGGCACATACAGTCACGAGGTCCTAGTTTGGGAGCTGGAGGGAATGTCAGAGACCACCCAGAGGAGGAAACCGAGGCCCGGGGAGGCTGGGTGATAGGCCTGCGGTCATCCATACAGAGGCCTGTAATAAATACTTATTGACCTGATTTGGGGGTATCCTTCTGAACATTTCTAATCAGGGGACTGAGCCCAGGATGTAACCCAGGTTTCATGAGCACTGACGTCCAGGGTGACCCAGGGTTCTGGTGCCTCAGGCCTCATTCGTTTGGGGTTTGCTCTCCCTTTGTAAGTGGACACAAGGCCAGTTCTGTATGCTTTCCATACCATGTTTCTTATCCTCAGGTTGGCTAGGAAGATTTACGGGCCAATAATCCTAGATGTTTCCGAAGCATGTTTTAGTTGACAAAGGATTCCGCTCACACTTCCAGGCTGGACCCTTCCCAGCCCTTAAAGGGCAGATATTGTCCTGATGTTACAGGGAGAAAGCTAAGGCTAAGAGTAGCTAGCTCATGCTAGTAGTAGTTAGCTCAAGATCATGCAGCTAACAGGGGTATGGTCAGGATTTGAACCCAGGACTAACTCAGTGCTCCTTCCACTGCCTCACTCAGCCATCCTAATCTCAGCCACTTGCCCACGATTATTATTCAGTGATGGATCTGGCAGAACCAGGAGTCCCTGTTCCTTATTTGAGGGACTCTCGCTCCTCAGGGACCCCCTTCAGCGGCCTTTCTTGGCTGGGGGGGAGAGGCTGCAGCAGGGTCTCCTCTCTCAGTGCCCAGCACCCAGCCCAGGGTCTGCCCAGATGGAGGAAGGGGCAGCCCCAGCTCCCGACATTGCCCAAAGTCAGTGGACGGTACCTCACACTCATCTGAACCTAATGAATTAACCACACCTTCTGCTCACAGGCTCTTGGGGGCTTTCCTCCCCATTCCTGGGTAGCTGTGAAAGAACTGGCTTTCCAAATATGTATCTCACGTGTGCTTGCTTACGAGGGAGGGGACTTTGTCATTGCCCAGAAAGCACTTGGTGAGCCTCAGGTCATTCTGTGCTGTGGCCCACTCTGATTACTACTGACAGTGGCCACGATTGCCCCACAGGCCCTGGCAGACACAGGCCAGGCGGTAAAGCCACTCTGATGTTCCACGTTGCCACCGGGAGACAGGCTGGAGTGCCAGTGTTAGGTAGGAAGCACAGCCAGGGCCCGAACTGGTTAGGAAGAGAATCTCAGAAGGGGAGGGTCAGGGAGGACGTGGGAGGACCCAGAGGAGGGCAGGAATCCTTGGGGACAGACCCCATGCTGTCCCCAGGAGCTGTCAGGGTTAAAGGAGTGGACACGGTGCACCATACAAAGAGAAGGCCGGGCAGGTCAGACCAAGGGAAAGGTAGCCCTGCTGGCCTTTATTTCCTGTAGGGTAAAGACCCTTAGCAGGCTGCTCTAGCATTTACTCCTATGGTTGTGCCAACATTCAGTGACTTGTCTTTTTGTACCTCAGAAGGGATTGGCTCCATCCCACAAGTCAGCTGGGTGGGTTCTGAGATGTCTAGCCTAGAAAAGAGGAATTAGGGGAGCGGAGGACAGCCTTCCTCGCATGTGAAGGGCCATCCTGGGGAAGAGGGGTTGTCCCCCAGGACATGGCCAAGAACTTGAACTCTGTGTAAGAAAAACCAGGCTAAGAGGAGTCCCCAAAAGTGGATTGTGGTGGCATCAGTGGAAAAGAAATGACCCCTTGTTGGAGATGTTGTTGAAGCAGCTAAGGGTCATAAGGGACATGGTAGGGATTCATAAAGACCTGGGTTTGAATCCTGCCTCAGAAGCTTATTCACTCTATGACCCTAGACAAGTCTTGCGATCTCTCTCAGCCTCAGGGACCTCCTCTGTAAAATGGGGCTAATCACAGCACCTCCCTGGGGGATCAGATGAGACGGCATAGGTCGGCTGCTCCATAAGCCCCAAGGTGCTGCCATCATTAGTACATGGTCAAGGAAGCTCCTCTCTGGGGGCCCGAGGGGGCTTCTTCGTTCTAATTTTGTGTTCCCAGTCATGCACACAAGCTGCCCTTAATGGTGCGGTTGTCACGGTCAGGTACTCCCCAGGGGCTGCGTAGAGGATGATTGCCCTGTCTGAGTGACCTGGTCAGACTTGCCAGAGCATGCAGAAACCGTTCCACAGTCAGAAGATGCTGAGATAGGAAGAGGAGAGATGAAAACCTTCAGGAACAACCTGGTCTGTTTGTCCTCAATCTGTGTCCGCAGGAGCCGAGTGCAGGAGATGCCCAGCCTGCCAGCCGTGGTTCACTGACTCGCTCTCCATGCACTTCTTCCCATTCCCTTCTTGAGGCGACATGAAGTTTAAGGAGGATCGGCTGAGGAGCGTGGGGAAGACGCATGTCCTTCGTGTTTGTCTATTTATTTATTTACTTCCGGGCGATTTGCCCATCAAGGAAAACAACAGGTGCCTCGTGGACTAGGGGGCAATGAAGGAAGAAGCGTCTGTGGGGTCTCAGGGAAGGGCACTCACTCTTTTGGGTGGCTGGTGCGCGTCCCTCGGGCCCAGGTCTCCACACACAGGGGTTGAGGTCCATGCTGGTCAAGCCTCGTTCTATCCTGATAAGCCTCGGCCACGAGCTGTGATGCACCGTGGACTTTGAGAGAGCTGCATGAAGGGGTCTCGTTGTGGGAATCACAAGAAACCCTTGTGCTGCCCCACCCCCCCACCTCCCAATCATGCCTGTGTGCCTGACATCCTAGCTCTCCAACGAGCCCTTGTAGTGGTCAGGGCCTCTGCAGCATGCTCCTGCCCCCGGAGGCAGGTTGTCCTTCTGTCCTGGACTGCATGAAAAGAACTCATTTCTGTTCAGGTTAGAGTTAGCCTAGAATGAATACAATTTGGTTGGAAAGAATGTTTGTGTCATTCTATTTATTGGTAATAAATTATTCTTTCTTGGAAAAGGACCACATGTAACAGCAGGGCCTGCAGCAGGGCCCACAACAAGGTTGTTTTTAGGTAACCACTAAAAATCTAGATGTAGGATTTATTATTCTTAAAACAATCTGCCTTTAAAGGACAGAAGAGTGAATCTCTTTTAAGAACAATGAAAATTCACTTTGCAAACAGAAGAAAGAATTTGATGCTTCTTGATTGATTATTTCAAGTCTGTTCATTAATGAAATGCTCCCCCTTGATCACCGTAGAAAAATGCCACTGAAAGCTTTGCATGCTGTGTAAGAAGCTCCTGTGAGATACTGTCTTAGCTCTGGGGTGATTAGCTCTCCAGATTTTGTGTTGTTTTCATAGATGAAAATCTGCAATGCCAGTTTTACTTTTTAGCCATTAACTTCACTTTAACTGTAAGGATTTTATCAGGGTGGTCCCTTCTTCCACCAATCCAGATGACCAATGGCTGGCGCTCTGACTTTGGCTAGCTCCCTCACCCAGAGCTTGCTGTCCTCTGCACTGGTCTAGGAAGGGGCAAATCTGAAATGTAAGGGTCCCCTTGCTTTGGTTCCACTTGCACATTTAAAATATAATTTGGGAATTTGGTTCAAGGCCTAAGGAGTGAATGAAAAGCTCCTGCTGTTCCACATGAGGTGAGTACCCCTAGGTCCAGCTTAACTTAGATGAAGTTGTTCCCAGTGTTAGCTCTTGGTGGGAAACATGATGCTGGGTAAGGCACCCCGTGGCTACTCTGCCCCATGCCCGAGAGAAAGCCTGGCCTTTGGGCAGTGTGGCCCACGGCAGCAGCCCCCGAGCCAGCCCAGAAGGCAGAGCAAGCACCAGTGAAATCGGCTCTCTGTCATGTCTCACCGCAAGGAAGGAGATGAGTGTCTGTCTGTGTGTAAGACTGCCGTGTAATATACTATGTGAATAAGCAAAATCCTGCCAGAAACCTCAGGAAAGGCTAGTCTTCTGCTGATTACAGTGTATCTCTGTGTGCTAGCAACACTTGCCTCTATACAATCCTTCATGGAAAGATTGCCATCAGATCCCCGTGTCAAACCCTAGCATCGCGTTGGACAGAACTCCCGGGTTCTCAATGTCACGTCATGAAATAAAAGTCTGAAGTGACGTCTCTGAATCACCTCCTTGTACGAGCTCTCAAAATCTTTCCTGTCTCAATTTGCTCCTTTTTATGTCTCTTTAAAGACAGAAGTGAGACAATACTGTCAAGTACTGAGGCCTTGGTGCTGCCCCCTGGGGCCAGTCCCTAGAGACAGGAGGCTGAGGGTCTCTTGGTGTCCCTGTCCCCGTCTCTGGGGCCTCCCTGAGCTCAGCACCTGAAAGGTCCTCAGTGGGTGGTGCCAGTCTGTTCCATTGGCTGGTGGGCAAGCACCTAACCTAGCGATGGGACCACCAAGTCCCCACCTGAGGGACAGGGGGTCAACCTCTTTCTCATGTTGTCTCAGCCCCTGTGGGCTGCGCTGACTACATGGAGAATTTTTATCTGGTGATCAACCAGCCAGTCACATTCTTTGCCACATAGAACTGACCCTAAACAAGATCTGCCTGGTCTCTCGCAAGACTTTGGGCTTGTGACCACCGTGTGTAGCACATGGTAGGTGCTTAATAAATGACCACGGATTGATTCACTCCAGCAGCGCCTATGAAGTTTCTTTCCTGTGTAGAGCACTCAAACCCACACTGAAGGAGACACACAATTCAAAGACTGACCACTGACTGGAAGGGGGTGAGCAAGCCACCAGCACAAAGCGTCCTAACGGACACGCTGGCATGGTGGTGACACGAGGAAGGCACGAGGCAATGACCCTCTTCCCAGCAACTGGGCCAATGTTTTCCAGTCTGGTCCCAGTCACCGATGTCAGGGTGGAAGAGCTTTGCTCTGCTCACCATTTTGTACACACTCTCTTACCCGCTCAGCTCAAAGAAAATTAGTCATGTCTTAGACACATGTGGGCCTCCCTCAGCTCATAGTTGGGCACTCAGATATGACTCTTTTCTATTACGGCCTCATTTCCAAAGGACATTGAAATGGGAAGGGTGAAATATCATTGCAAAAAACCCCACAAGATTTAGCAATGAGGAGAAAAGGGCTATTGAAGCAGTCCGAGACTGTACAGATCAGAAATATAACTCCACAAAGTCCTGCTCAACATCTCTTGAAGGCCTGCTCAGACTTGTAGGAGATGGGGCTTCACTGGCGTAAAGGAATACTCCAGCCCCTGACATCAACACCGACCCCTCCAGTCTGGGGTAGATGGGCTTCATGGGACACTGGACCCAAAAAGCACTTACTCCCAGTTAGTCAACCTTCTGGTGGTGAACCTCCCTCCACACGTATGGAGTCCAGACTTGAGCCTTTCCAATATGTGAAGGCCTGCCTGGGCTTCTGCCCAGCCTCCAGGAGGCCTGGCTTATACAGAGCATTGTCCAGGGAGGCAGCAGGCCTTCATCTAACAGTCAGCCAGCCATATGTAGACACTGTCCCCCACAATGAGCCTGACCCGCATAGTGGCAGGATCTGGCCTTTGCCTCCTTATCCCCATTCTCTCTTGTCACATGTACCCACCCACCTGCCTCCTCTTCAGATCCAAGGCCTGTGCAAGCCCGGGAAGAATTCCCCCTAGTTGGAGAGACAGACAGAGGCACATGTAAGGAGGCCCCAGGCAAAGAAGGAAGGTTGCTACAGAGTCAGGGATGCCAGCGTTTCTGCCCAGCCTTTCTGCTCTCAGGTTGGCTGGCTCTAAGAACACTAGGGTCTCCCAGTTCTCATTGACCTGCCTTGTCTACCATAAACAGCTAAACTTGACTCTGAGCCTGGGGTCTTATGGACTGCCTGGGCAGGGCTGTAAGTGGATACCTGGCTCTTGTAGTATCATCACCCATGGCCACAGCACCTTCCTGCTCACACACGCACATGCACGAGCGTGCGCGTGCACACGCGCACACACACACACACACACACACACACACACACCCCTATTCCCAGCTCTGAGGCTGTCTCTCAACCCTTTCCTCATCTAGCAAACCCATACCTAGCACCATCATTCCCAGTTTTTGGATCTATGATCTTCTATGCTGGCTAATGTCTGCCAAGAGCCACTCAACCCTCATTTATTAAGCGCCTACTAAATGCAAAGGACTATACTGAGCACAGGAGATAGAGAGGAAAAAAGACAAGGGCATGATCCTAGCCCTAAAGGGTCCAGTAGAGAAGATGTGCCACCACTTGTGTGCATACACACATCAGAACTTGGGGAGGGAAGTCTGGGCTCAGTCATTCACTAGCCATGCATGTGCCCTTCCACAAGCCAGAGAACCACTAGGAGCCTCAGCTTCGTCCTCTAGGAAATGGCAATAATAATCCTTGTCCCAATTGTGATTTAGGGATGCCTTGTGGAGCAAAGCTTGGGAAAGTGAGTGCAAGGTCACTTCTGTTATTTGATCATTGGGTTGCATACAGATAGAATGCCTTGGGGAATGACTTTCTAGACAGCGGAGTACCCTGAAAGGGCCAGTCTTTGCTAATTGATCTTCCCTACTCGGAGCTCCGAGCAGCTCTGAAGCGCGTGCTCTGGGCAGGGCCCTGGATGCAGAGACAAAGGTCCGCTAGCCTGCGCTCACACCCCTCGCACTCTGCTGCTTCAGGCAGGAGATGGCGTCTGCCAGGAGCCTCACCGGGAGCCGAGGACTCTAGGTGAGAGCAGGGAGAGGACGCATCAGTCAGCACGTGTGACCTTCTCATTTTCTTTCACCCGCAGGAGCGATTTCCATCACACCATTCAGAACTTTTAGCTCCAATGACTCCTTGCAGATCACCTCAGGCAGTTGCATGGACTATTGTTGGCCAGCACGATTGATAATATTGACAGTACTGTAGGCCAACTTAAATATGGGGACGAAGTGTGGCCCGGGGCATCCGAACAAGCCCGTGGCCGAGGGAAAGCAGGGGCAGTCGTGGAGGCCTGCGGGTGGAGCGCCCTCCTGGCAGCCCCAGCACGTGGCGCTTTGAGCGGCCACCTCAGCACAGCTTTGGTGACGTGGAGTGGGACAGCACTGGCATTCCTACAAGAATACAGGACTAACCACGATTTCAGTCTCTTCTCAAAAAAAAAAATAATGTTTTTCAACTCAATGTTCAGGAGCCTCATTTCCATGGAAACACGTTTCTGATGTTGCAAAGGGAATGAAGGAGAAAATGAAGTTCTCTTTATACACCCGGGCGGGCTGCAGTAGCCAGCCACAAGGGCGGGGCAGTCCCACTAAATTCCGCGGCAGAGAACCTGGTTTGGAATCCCCTCTGACCCTGTGGACAAGTAACCTTTCCTTTCTGGGCCTCAGTTTCCTTCTCTGTAAAGTGGGGACCTCTATGGTCCCTTCCAGCCCTCAGCTCGGTGCTCAGTAATGATCTCGCCCCAGAAGCTGGAGACCACTCGTAATGGCTATCACAGCCGACGGCCAGGGGAGGGTGTAAGGGCGTGACCATTAGCATAGCGACACCCAGGGCAGAACTTTGAAGGAAGGGGACGAGGGCAGGGCGTTCCAGGAAGGGAAATGATGAGCATCGAGGACATGTCTCTGGCCTTTTGAAGTTCATAAAATGCTTTTGGACCAAATTATCTGGTGATCCTCACCACCCTCCAGGGAAGGAGCCGCTGTTATGAATCTGCATTTTGCAAAAATAACCGACGCAGAATATTAGATGCTTGTGATGAAAAAAAAAAAAAAAAAAGAATAGGACATCTCCCCAGGAAGGACGATGAACTTTTCCGAATGCGTGGAGCACAGGATGCGAGGCAGGGCGGCAGAGTAGATGGCGAGCCAGCCTTGGACTCAAGCAGACCTGGGTTCAAGTCCTGCCTTGACAAATACAGGCTGTGACACTGGGCAAACCCCTTAGCCTAGCTCTAAGGCTCCTCGTTGCAGAGAAGGCGCCAATCTGCATTGGCGGAAAGTTTCCTCGCCGAGGAGGGGACGGCACAGGTGCAATCTTTATTCCGTTTGTCAGAGAGGGTAAACGGAGGCAGTGCAGTGTCTGGATTGGGAATCGGGATCCCATTCCAGCTCCTCGCTACTCGGCCAAGTCGCTTCATGGCTCCCAGGGTGGGCTGTCATCTCCCAAAAGAGAGGGTAGCCTGTGGGGTCCTATGCCACGCTCAAGCTTGTGCTCCTGTGCCCACTAAATGTATAGAATTATAATAATGAGAATAATAACTAGTATTTCGACAGAGCTTAAGGTTTGCAAACAGTACTTCCTTTTACTTTTAAAACAACTCTACGAGGTTGTCAGTGTTATCATGATCCCCATTTTACAGTTGAGGAAACTGAGGTAGACAGAGGGAAGTGATCTGCCCAGGGACCCACAGCTAGGAAGTGGCTAAGGCTGAATTTGAACTCAAGGCTCGCTGACTCCAGGCCCAGCCCTCTGTGCATGTAGCGCCCCTAGCGGCCTCTGCCGAGGTCTTCCTGCCTCTGTTCTCCCTCCATCCCATACATCCTCCGTTGTACTGCCCGGCTCACCTTCTTTGGGCCGGGATCTGCACATCTCTAGTGACGTAGTGCTACCGCCAGGTAACGTGCAGATGACTCTGCCTGGCCTCCAAGGCTGACCCCAGGCTGGTGGTCCTCCATCTGTCCAGGCTGCTCACTCTGGACTCCCTCCACACTCCAACCACACAAACCAGAGATCTCCTCTCTCCACACCTTTGTTCACACCTGTGCCTGGTATGTCCTCTTTCCCCATCTTGTTGAATCCTATCCATCCTTTTAAGCCCAACTCAAACGCCCCGTCTTCAGGAAGGTTCAGCTAGGTAGATAGCAGGACCTGAATTCAAATCCTACCTCAGACACAGTATCTGTGGGCCCTGAACACATCACTAACTAGCCTTGGTCTGCCTCAGTCTCCTCATCTATAGAATGGGAATGACAAGAGCACCCACCTCAGAAGATGGTGTGAACATCAGGTGTGCGCATTTACATATGTGAAGCCTGATAGGAATGCTGGCCCCTGGTCCTCTTTCTGAGGAGCAATCTCCCCCCACCCACATACACACATTACTGGACTTCACTCAACACCTTGCACCTCCCCACCAGCATGAAAGGGCCTTCAGAGGCCATCCAACCCAAGGCCTAGCTGAAGCACTGGCCTCAGAGGTCTAGAGGGAGTGAGGAGGACAGGGGGCTGGTCTTGGAGTCAGAATCCCACCTCAGATGTTCTCTAGAGCTGTGTGACCCTGGGAACGTCACCTCACCTCTGTCCACACCTCAGTTTTCTCATTTGTAAATGGGGGGAGGTGGTCCCATCTGGCTGTACATTGAAGATCCTATGACCCTTCCTCCCACTTCTCCTGAAACAGTAGTTTTTAGGTTCAGAGCCCAGCCGTCCCTTGGCTCTGGATTCCATTTCAGGTGAGGAGATACTGTGTGTTATTGTTCTCTCTGATGCAGACACCCAGCCAGACTCACACTCTGTGCCCTCCCAGAGGTGTTGCTGTCCCACAGCCCAGTTCTGCAAGCAGAAGGGGCTCAGTACATGAGTGTTGAACAGCATTGACTTGAAATTCAGCATGGAGGCATAGTCTGTGATGGCATTTTATCAGAAGCAGCGAAAGACTGGACAACTCCAAGGTTGGGGGGAGGGCAGTCCTTCATCCCAGAGCTAGATTGCACGACCCCTTGGACCCTGAGTCCCAGCCCTGCCTGCCCTGACCCTGAGAGGAGGGAACCACTGAAACCTCAGACTAAAGTCATGATTAGGATTAAAAGGGTCCCTGAGAAAGCCCCAGCTGGCTATGAGTAAGTTGTGATGGCCACTACAGAAAGGTTCTTAATGTATCCAGCCCACGTGGCCCCTCTTGGGTCCTCTCTGCAGACATGGGAGGGGGCTGAGGCTAAGCCAGGAGGAGTCAGGGGGTGAGGTGGGAGGAGGGGTGGAGGGGAAGGACTTGGGGGGACCATTCCTGAAGCATCCATTCCACGGCTTCTAAGAGGTAAAAGTTTAAGCTGAAAAACATCTACTAAAGAAAAGCTACTGGAGTTAACACAAGTCTAAGAGCTGCTGATGCATTTAGTCAGTCAGTCAGTCAGTCAGTCAATAAGCCTTGATTAAGCACCTACTATGTGCCCAGCACTGTGCGGTGACAGCCACCAGGCCTGGGCCTGAAGTCTTACCTGCCCAGTAGGGCCTCCCAGCGCTCGGCTCCATGGGCCCAGCCTTGGAAATAGAGCCCAGGCCCCTGCTCCACCATCAGGCATCAGCTGAGCAGGGGACAAGCCAAATTGCCCGAGTGTTGGCAAAGGGCCCGGCCTGGACATGAGGGAGCCACAGACAGACAGCCCTCACCTTAAGGAGCTTCCACCCAAGAGAGATGCCAAGAACACAAGCATTTATTGAACTTGTACTATGTGCCGGGCAACCTGCTTAGCATTTATCTGGCTGGATCCTCAACAACCCCGGGAGAGACATGCTATGATTATTCCCTTTTTACAGTTGAGGAAACTGAGGCAGGCAGAGGTTACGTGATTTGCTCAGTCACACAGCTCGTAAGTGTCTGAGGCAGGATTTAAACTCAGATCCTCCTGACTCCGGGCCTGGTGCCCTGCAGAATGATTTTGGGGAGGGGTCACTAAAGCCCGGGAGATAGGATCAGCTTCTAGAGGGAGCGTCTATCAGCCCCTGAGCTGAGCCTTGAGTGGATCGAGGCTTTCCAAGAAGCAAAGGAGAGAAAAGCAGGCACTCCTGGCATGGGGGACAGCCTGTATAAAGGCAGGGGGGTGGGAGATGGAGGGCCATGTGTGAGGAATGGACAATGGGTCATCGCAACCAGAGCAGTTTGTGAAAGGGTGGCAATAGTGAAGGGCTGGCATCTCCCTGCAGAGGCCACCCTAGGAAACCGCTGATGCTCCTTGAGTGATGTGGTCAGACCTGGCCGTCTGGGGAAGGCCAGAGAGGAGGCCACTGCCCAGAGGGCAGGGAGAGGCAGGAGGGCTGGGGGGAGGGGAGGCCCAATCTAAGGAAGGCCTGGGGGAAATGGGGCAAATAACAAAGAAAGGCAGAGAAGGCCTTCGGAGTCAGCCCTGTGTAGCTGCTGGTGAGCTCATACATACAAGGTGTGGTTGTACTTGGCAGGGGTCAAGAGTTGTGTGTTCATATTTTTTCTTATGGGCAAAAAAAAAACCACTAGATTTATTCTAAAAGTACAGTTTTCATACATGAATAATACAACTATTCAGTGAAAAAAAACGATGTTCTTGCCCCTAAGTATTTTCAAACTGCATCATTGAAAGTGTTGCCCCGGAGGGGATGCAGGAGATGGGCCATGCTCAGAGAGGTCTGGACCGGAAGTCTGAAGTCCTGGATGCCATTTACTGGCTCTGATCCTTGGATGATGAGGCCCTCTGCCTCAGCTTCCCCATCTGTGAAATGAAGGTATTAGACAAGGTGATTCCAAAGTCCCCTGCACCCTGAGTCCTTGGTCTGTTGCCCTAACTCCCTTGTAGAGTAGCCGGGCTGAGGTGGGGCCCAGCCGATGGAAGGGATCGGGTTAGAGTGTGGGGATGAGAGGGCGATAGGACAGAGGACAAAGGACAGAGGATAGAGCAGACCCCACTGACAGGGTTAGAAGTAGTTGGGGGGGCTGCCCTTTATGGAGCCCTCAGAAAAGAAAAAGTGAGAGTTCCAAAACAAAGGGCAAAGGGCAGGCTGTGAGGAGGTGCCACAGTGAGCGGCCTGCCTCCTCCTGCCTCCTCCTGCCACGGCACCTTACAAGTACGGCACATTTTCACAGATAAGATCTCAGGGCACCCGCGCATGCGTGGGCACACACACACACACACACACACACCCTTTCAGGGCTCTCAGAGCCAGCAGGGTCCTTAGAGCCCAACTAGACAAACCCCCTCATTTTGCAGTTTAGGAAGCTGAGGCCCAGGGAGGGGAAGTGGTTTGCCCCAAGATACATGGGTAGCAGCAGCAGTGGGATTTGAGCCCAAGTCCTCTGGCTCAGAGCTACTCTAGCCCTTTGCCTCCCTCACCAATTCACATTGCAGCTTGAGCCAGGAGAAATTGGGACTGTGAGAGCTGTGGCAGGGCTGAATGAGGCTCCAGGAAAGGAGAAGGGAGGCTCTCTGGCCTGGAATGTCCTCCAGCTAAGCTGACCAGGCGTGGGACGCCACACCGGCCGGCACATCATAGGCACTTCATACTTCTCTTCCACCTCTCATATTCCGTGATTCTGAGATGACCCCACATGCTGCCCAGGACCAGCTCTGGGCCTTACACAGACTGGACTCACCCTGGGGTGCTGAGCCCCCACATTCCAACCATCTCTCCTGCCTCCCCTTCCCCTCTGGGGGCATCCTCTCCAGTGCAGTGTCATGGGCCTTCCGGAGCTCAGACATAGATGGCGGCTCCGTTGCCATAGTCACTTCCCAGAGACTAAGTCTCCATGGCAACCTAGCCAGGAAGCAAAGTGAGGGTCACACAAGGTAAATCCCTGGGTTGATAGAGCCAAGAACCCAGTACATTCCCCACCCACCCACCCAGTGGCTGCGGAAGCTGCTGAGCTCCCAGGCTGAGATCGTGGGCGATGGGTCCACCCACATTACATCAGCATCATGATGTACAGTGGTAAGGGAGGCAGGAGACTTCCCCAGGCCCATCATCATCGCTCTAGAGCTGGAAGAGACCCCAGATGCCTACCCCTCATTTTATAAGTGGGGAAACTGAGGCCCAGAGCATTTAGTCACACAGGCGGGATTTGGACCCAGATCCTCTGATTCAAAAGTCAGTGTTCTTTCCATCATATTTGAAGCTTTTCTTAGGACCTGGTAGGGTTGGTTTTCCATTGGGGCAGCATTTGAACCCTATGGAAAGGCAATAAAATGGGATTTTAGCAAAGGAATTTTATCCTCTCCAACTCTGAGCTCCTCAAGGGGAGGGACTGGCTTTTGCCTTTCTCCGCATCCCCAGCACTCAGCACAGTGCCTGGCACAGTAGGTGTTTAATAAAATTTTGATGACTGACTACAGTTCTAAAATCAGAGTCTCCTATGTACCTGATGTCAAGTTAAAGGTGAGAAAGACGGAGTCTGTTTCTTTAGATCCTTAGATCTCCTGAAATCTTGGCCAAGACTTACTCCATGAACATTCTTGTCTGGCACTGTCCATCCTGCCGACTGAGTCATGCAGCACACCCCATTCCCCAGCACACTGCTTTTCTGGCTCTTAAAATCACAAAGAATGTTTCAGGGCAAAAACATCCCCAACTGGCAAGCACTCTGGATAATTTTGGAATCCCAAATAGTCATTGGCATTTGTCCACCTTCGGGAAAATAACCACTCCCCAATTTGCAGTTGCAAACTAAAATATATTTTCTAATTTAAAACCTCCATTTGATACATAGCTGATTTGGAACAATATCCTGCAAAAAAAAAAAAATGAATCCCTATGAGGATTTCTCTCCTAAAACTACAGGTTGCTATCTAGTCATTGCTATTAATGGTGCATAAATTCTCCAAGAAAGAAGCAAGCCAAGTCAAGAAGAATTTATAAGGGTTACTCTAGGCCAGGCTCTGGGAATACAAACACAAGCAAAAAAAAAAAAGAGTGCCTGCCCTCAAGGGGCTTACCTTCTAATAGGGGACACAACCCACAAAAGGACATGAAGGGCAGTGGAGGTGGGGGTGGAAGGTGAGTAATGAAAGGCCCCAGATTTCAGTCTAGACTGTTCTCTTAGATAGCCCAGCTTGAGGAAAAAATCTCTCTCTTACAGGCAAAACCTGGCTCTCAGCATACTTGGGGAGTCACTGAATCCCTAATAGCACAGCTGAGTCCAACTCCATACCGCCTAATGAACTCTTTAGCCCCCAGTATGTGCAGGTCTCTGAGTAAGAGCATTTCATATATAAAGCAGCTAGCAGGTGCAACAGACAGAGGGCTGGACCTGGAGTCAGGAAGGTACGAGTTCAAATCTTGCATCAGATACTTATTAGCTGTGAGACCCTAGGCAAGTCTTCTAATTTCTATCTGCCTCAGTGTCCTCAACTGTAAAATGGGGGGTAATAAAGCCACTACCTCCCAGATTTGGGGGAGGACGGGATGAGATAATCTTTGTAAATCATTTTGCAAACTTTCCCATTTCATCGTTGTTGTTGTTGTTTTTTCATAAAAAGGCTCCTAATGACATGTGAGAGGGTAAGCCAGGTGAGGCGCTAAAAAAGATAATAGCTGCCCGCTATCTAGAATCATGGTAGCGGGGGAGATTCCAGCCCTATGTGCCTTTGATGCAAACCCACCCCGTCAATGTTCCCTGGGGCTCCATTCTGCACCCTCTTCTTTTCTCTCTCTATACCCTCTCACTTGGTGACCTCATCACTGCCCATGAATTCTTCTGTCATCTCTATACAGATGGCAGCTTCCTAATCTCAACATCAAGCTCTATTGTCTCTTACACTTACAGTTGCTTTTTCAACATTCTCAACTGTGTGACATCTAGGCATTTTTTAAAAAAGAACCCATGGACTTTCATTGTTGATGTGATTTTTCTCTGAACCCCACCCCTCATCCAAACTTCACTCTTGCCATCCTTCTGCAGACCCAGCTTCTCAGCCTCAACATCCTAGCTCAGGTTTCCATGGGAGAAAGGTCAGAAGGAAAGAGAAGTTTCCATAGGAATAAAAAGGAGAAAGATATTGCATAGATGACTTGAAGGGATTTCACCTGGTGAAGTAGGTCAGAGGTTAAATGTGGGGAGGAGAAAATTTGGAGAAAATGAGGAAAATTTGAAAGAGAACAATCTCTAGGCTCAGATATTGATTCAGTTGCAACTTCTGGGCTAAAATAAATAAATAAATAAATAAAAGCATGATCAGAATGTAAAAGGATGAAAGAAGCTTAAGGAGAATAAGTTGAAGGGGAACATTCAACAGGAATGGGAAGGCAGTTGACAAGATCTGGCAGGAGAGGTTTTAAAAAAAACAGTAGAACAAAGAAAAGGTAAAACCAATTGATGACACCAGCAGGAGAACTGAAGCAATGATCTGCCCTGAGGGTGTGACATTTAATTCTGCTACAATTTTTCACTGATGCAAATGTTGCAAACCACCTTGGAGGAGGACTTGAGTTACTGTTACATATGTCCCAAGCTAGGCTGAGCATCTTCAGACTACAGTTTGTTAGGGAGGATGAATGGTGCTAAAGGAAACAGACATGAGGCTTCAATGGGAAAAGGGGGATCTGGGGCAGGGGAGGAATGAAGATGACCCCCATGGGGCTGATGAGTAGTGGAAGCATGAAGAAAAGGAAGGACAGATGTACAATTTGAGCCTAAGAATAGATTTGAGGCTATTTCTGAAGAGCATGGAACTGTTTGCTCTGTAAAGGGGGAAGCTGATCAGCCTCTCAAGAGTGACTGAGGAAAGTCACAGAAGCTGTCAGGAGAGATCATTGTGTAAAGGCTAGAGGAAGAAGAGAAGGGGAGTGCTAGCTAGCTCAGGGGCTCCAAGGCAGCTATTTATCAACCTGATAACAACCATGGAGACAGCTATTGCCATCCCAGGAAACCCAGGACATGTATCCAAGATGGAACAGAAATTCTCCCAAGATTTATCAAAACCAATGAGAACTGCATACTTCTGGTGATTTATGTGGGTACAGGTGACACCTATAACCTATTGCTAACAATTACAAAGTTTTGGGCAGAAAACCGAAGACCACAGGTTGTGTTTTCCTCACTTCTTATTGCTCACTCATTTTTCAGTCATCTCTGGCTCTTTGTGAGTCCATTTGGGGCTTTCTTGACAAAGATACTGGAGTGGTTTGCCATTTCCTTCATTTGATAGATGAGGAACTGAAACAAACAGGGCTAAGTGACTTGCCCAGGGTCACACATTTAGTAAGTGTCTGAGGACAGATTTGAACTCAGGAAGATGTATCTTCCTGACTCCAGGCCCAATATTCTCTCCACTGCACCACCTAGCTGCCTGCATTTTCCTCACTGCTGCCCATTAAAAAAGGCAGAGGCTGCTGAAAAGAAAATTTAGTTTAGGAAGTAAACAGCTGGAAGAAGGTGGGGTCTGAAAATGGAATTTAGATTTCTGTTCCATGGCTTAAAATAAAGTAATGACAGATTCCTGACCAGAGATTAAATACACATCACAAAAGCTGGTCAAAATGTTTTTGCCAGATTTCTTTCAAATCTAGTAAAATCAGCCTTAAACCAAAATGAATGGGGGAAGGAAGACTGCCTGCATGTATATAGTCCCTGACCCATATACCATGGACAGTGGCTGCAATGAAGGAAGAAGACTAAAGAGTGGGATACCTGCCGGTTCACAGAGGACAAAACCCAAGAAACTATCTAATAGTAAAAGTCAAAATCTTAAATGTTTACACACAAATTCCTAAAGTCTGGACAACATGCAAAAGGCACTAGAGGTTCTAACACAGGGAGAAAATAGGACCTTATAGGAATCACTGAGACAGTTGGATGAAACTCAAGGCTGGGCTATGAGTATATTTTATTCAAAGGAAATAGTGTGTGTAAAAAGGTCTTAGCAGAGCATCATAAAATAAAAAAGTGAAGAAATGTGAAGTTTTTCATGTGAAGAAATCCAGGAACTAGGGGCAGGAGGAACATGATGGAGATTATTTGGTTGTAGGTCAATGGTGGGAGAAACAAAAAAGCCTTTGTCATTGGAATATGCTACAGATTACCTGGACAGAAAGAAAAAATGATGAGGTATTTGGAGAAGTAGATCCCATGCCACAGAGGCATGATATAGTAGTAATAGAGAGAAGACTTCAGTTATCCAACCATCTGTATCCAACTATCTGCTATGTGCTGGATGCTGGAGCACTCACTCGCACTCTCTCTCCTCTCTCTCTCTCTCTCTCTCTCTCTCTCTCTCTCTCTCTCTCTCTC
>NW_020949971.1:1998148-2106931 GCF_900497805.2 Vombatus ursinus
TCTCTCTCTCTCTCTCTCTCTCTCTCTCTCTCTCTCTCTCTCTCTCTGTCTCTCTCTCTCTCCTCTCTGTCTCTCTCTCGCTCCTCTCTGTCTCTCTTTCTCTGTTTCTCTCTCTCTCTCTCTCTCCTCTCTCTCCTCTGTCTCCCTCTCTGTCTCTTTTTTTCTCTCTCTCTCCTTTCTCTCTCTCTTTCTCTGTCTCTCTCTCTGTCTCTCTCTGTCTTTCTTTGTGTGTCTGTGTGTGTGGGGGACAAAATCATACTTTTTCATAACTTCTTGATTCGTCTTAATGGTAATTTCATCCTTCAAAAGCTGGAGGAAAGTCTGTTCTGGATCAGAGGAAAGAACTGGTTACTGGGGTAGAAATGATAGAATCCCTGAAAGCAAGTGAGCATGCCTTCCTAAAATTTGTGGTGGATAAAAGGAAATCTGTACGTAATCTGGCAGGCACACTAGATTGTAGCAAAGTAGATTATAAAGAGCTCAGCGAGAAACTAGTCAGGATTCCATGGATGAAGATGATTCGGAGGAAGTCAGCCCAGGAGGAATAGGAGCTGCTCAAGAATGAAATTCCCATCACACAAAAGGAAACAAATGCAGCGAGGAGAAAAAGTGGGCTAAGTCTGGAGAGATGTATGTAGATGCACACAGAGTTCAGCGATCAGCCTGGAGTTGTTTGGTTTAAAGCAGAAGTTGGAAGTAATACCAGGTACAAAATGCTGACCATGAAAATAGGGTAAGGAAGGCTAACATTGGAATGAGGTGAGCTGCCAGAATTTAGAAGCCAAAGATAATGTTTAAAAGGTCGGTGTTTTAGGTCTATTGGGAGAAAAAGGAGGCTCAAAGATAGAGCCTTTGCTTGGAACAGATGGGATAATGGCAGCAGCCAATGGAGAGAAGGCACACAACTCTTCGTTGGCCTTTGTTCGGTCTGCCAAGCAGAATGACTTTCATACTAGAAATGACAGGACAGCAGTAACTAACAGAGAGTTCATACCCAAGGTGAGTCAGGAGAAAGCAGGACAGCACCTAACTGCTCTTGATTAATTCACATTCACTAACCCAGGTGAACCACATCCTTGGGGAGTACAAGAACTGCCCAATGCAACTGCCAAGCAAATGTCATTGGGACTTGAAAGATCATGAAAAGGAGGAGAGGTGAAAGTCCCCAATGCCACACTCTGATGGCTAAGCTTTTATACTCCCTTGCTGGGAAGCAGGCTACCCTGCCAATTCCTAACCATCTCCATGCCAAGCCACCATCTTCCTCATCTCTCCTTCACTAAAACCTCGGACTCCACTCCTAGGATGCCAGGCCTCCATGCCACTTCCTGGCCATCTCCACCCCCTCCTTAGCCTTCCTCCTCCCCTTAGAGGTATTGCCCTCTCCAATTAGAATGCAAAATTCCTTGATGGTAGGGGGACTGTCTTTTGCTTATTTGTATCTCTAGTGCTTAGCACAGTGCCTGGCATATAGCTAATGTTTAATTAATGCTCTATCTATACACTGCAAAATTAGATATCTCAGTTTTCTAAAAAGGGAAGAGAACAGAATCTTCAAGCTATAAACCAGGGAGTTTGACTCCAATTCCTGAGAAGATTCCAGAATGTATCTCAAGAGAGAAGAATGGTTCACAATGAGAAAGGGAAGTGGTCATTAATAGAAGCCAGCATGGCTTCCGGTCAAGAATAAGGTCTACCAGACAAAACTCATTTCCTTTTTTTGACTAGATTACTGGACTAGACGAGGGGGATGCTATGACTATAGCTTACCTAGATTTTTAGCAAGTTTTTGATAAAGTATCTCATACCATTCTTGTGAAGAAGACAGAAAGATGTGGAGTAGATGATCATACAATTAGACCATTCAGAATGGATTGGATTGTCAGATTCAAAAAGATGCGATTAATGATTCAATGTTAGTATCACAGGAAGTCTCCAGCAGAGTGCACCAAGGATCTGTTCTTGGCCCTGTGCTAGTATTTTTATCAATTACTTGGATGAAGGCATATGAACCATGCTCTTCAAATGCTCAGAAAACACAAACCTGTGAGAGACAGCTGACATACTAGAAGACAGAGGTACAGAAGGATCTGGACAGGTCATAACAGTAGGAAGAAATTTAGTCACTTAAGGCTTGTCACTCCTTTGGAGAATCATTTTCTGAGAACCCGTTCAATCCCTCTTTGGCTACTCCCTTCAAGGCCTCTCCTTTCCAGCTGGTCAAAGGTGAGCTCTAGAGATCTCTGATGTGACCATTACTGTAATCCCCTTTAGAGCACGGGAAAAGAGGCCTCTTCTTAGGTGGGTCAACAAAAGGCCCTTTGGCCTAGTTCCTTCAGGAAGGCTTCCTTCCTGGACTGATCAGATAGAGGGAAACAGGACATTATTTAGGAATCAATAGTTAAAAAAAAAGACTGACAAGTTTTCTTGTGGGTCCCCCTCCAAAGACTTCAGATAAGGATAACTTTTAAATCCTTTTTTAATATTTCCAAAGGAGGGAGTGGGATAAGGAGCTTTGTTGGCTTCCGCCCCCATAATAATCCATTTAGACAAATTTGAATCTGATGTCCAGAAAAACTTCGTATTCATGAGAGCTGTCCCAAAATGACCAGATGCCTGAGCCTGACCTGGGCTGGATGCCAGCTGCTTTGGTATCTTGTCATGGGAAGTCTTTTCCTGTGTGAGCTCCCTTCTCATTCCAAAATTCAGGGATTCTCTCTTCGTGAATTATCGCCTCGGGCCCAGAGCAAACGATTCCCAGAAAGAAGAAACAAACACACTCAGAACATGTGTGCATTATTAATCCAACTGTAAAAAGTGAATCCTCTTTGTAATGCCCTTAACAAAACCTGCTTTCCAGAACTGAGGAGCAGCTGTTTAATAAAAAGTACAAGTCTCTGGAGGTACAGGGACGCCCTCTTGTGTTAGGATAGTGGAACCACAAGGCAATTCTGTGGAGGAAGCCACCTCATATGGACCTTGGAAGGAAAAGAAACTTTGAAGACTGTCCAGTCCAGCTCTCCATTTTACAGAGAGGAAACTGAGGCTCAGGGGGGATGGACCCTGTTGTGGTCATCCAGCAAACCTTGCTTATCTCCTAATTTTGCCTAAGGTCAGCCTGATATTGACTATGACCCTGATCCTGACCTTGACAGAATCATTATGAAGAGGAAAAGAGTATTTGCAAAGTTCTTCGCAAACTTTAAAACAATATAAATGCTTGTTATTATTCATAATAACTATAGATTAGATGGCCATATAATTAACAATAATTATCTTATATAATTAATAATAATAATTAATAAACCACAGATACTGGGAAATCTATTTGTTTACATTCTTGTTCAGAAGATTGTCACACAATATGCGCAGATGTGGAGAGTGGATGATATGCATCGAAGCTCTCCCTATATTATCTTTCACCTCAAGCCAGATCCTCTCCTGAGTCTTCCCATTTCCATCAAGGGTACGTCTATATTGCCATTCACCCAAGTTGGCAGCCCAGGTTCCTGGATTCCTCACTCTTAGTCATCCCTCAATTCCAATCAGTTGCCAAGTCATTCCCTTCTCCACAGCACCCTCACATCTGGTCCCCTTTCTCCATTCTCAGAGCTGCTGCACTAATGGCAGCCCTCATGACCTCCAGGCTAGACTACTGAAATGGCTTCCCAGCCCGTGCTCTGCCTCAGGTCTCTCTCCCTTCTCCCTCCAACAACCACTGGCTCCCAGAGTGATTGTTGTCAGGTGTAGGGCTGACTGGGTCACTCCCCTGAATGATAAATTCCAAAGGCCCTCTCTTGTCTTCTCTGTTTGAAATTGAAATCCCTTCAATGCAAATCAAAACAACTCTGAGGTACCACAATCATACCTATCAGATTGGCTAACATGACAAAAGAGGAAAATGATAAATGTTGGAGAAGGTGTGGGAAAATTGGAACACTAATGCATTGTTGGCGGAGTTGTGAAATGATCCAACCATTTTGGAGAGCAATTTGGAACTATGCCCAAAGGGCTATAAAAACGTGCATACTCTTTGACCCAGCAATAGCACTTCCAGGGCTATATCCCAAAGAGATCATACAAATGGGAAAAGGACCCACATGTACAAAATATTTATAGCAGCTCTTTTTGTGGTGGCAAAAAATTGGAAATTGAGATGCCCATCCATTGGGGAATGGCTGAGCAAGTTGTGGTATATGAATGTGATGGAATACTGTTGTGCTATAAGAAATGATGAACAGGTTTTTTCAGAAAAACCTGGAAAGACTTGTATGGTCTGATGCTGAGTGACGTGAGCAGAACCAGGAGAACGTTGTACACAATAACAACCATGTTGTATGATGACTAATATTGATAAACTTAACCCTTCCCGGCAATACAAGGATCTAAGACATCTCCAGAGGCCTTGTGATGGAAAATGCTATCCACAAAGAAGAAAGAACTATGGAAGTCGAATTGCTATTTTTTTCTCTCATGTTTGTTCCTGTCTGCCCATTCCACTGGAGAAGACTTCAGATGCTTGGGGTTGACACTCTCCAGCTCACCAATGGGTTTGAGGCCTATTGGATATCCTCATCCTGGTTTTGGCCATCTGCCAAGATGGTTTTACCAGGGGTTTGTTCAAACAGGCTATAAAGGCAGCAGAAACAGGATGAGTGGAGTGCTTAAAGCTTGGTCAGACATGGAAGACACCAAGGTCATCTACTGCATTTGAAGCCAACCAACCATCCTGACTTTTGTCTTCTAACTGGATTCTGGTGACTCTGGAAGAGAAATTGAGGCCAACAGCTTTGTACAATTCTGCCTCGCTTAAATCCTATTCATGCATGAGTCAAAAGACATCACCCACACCATTTTGTTATTTTGTTATTTCATTATTTTACTTTCCAACAATTTTTATTATTTCACTATGTTAATATTTTCCTTAGCTCGAAGTCCTGTGGGGCTGGGCTAGTGACAAAGTGGCAGGTGCAGATACACTGGATGCTGTAGTCACAACCCTGCACACAGGCGGTGCAGGTAATAGAGTCATCTTCTCATTGGATGAAGCAACCCCAGGCTGTCTGAGCAGCCTTTTTAAGGACTGCACTGCTCACCTCCTGGTGGGAGGAAGGGGCTAGAAAAGGTGCCCCCAAAATCATCTGCTTCACCCAACCCTGGCTTGTTTACCATGGCAGGCAGGGATCCCACCCTGTGGTTGAAAAAAAAACAAAAAAAGTACAAAGACTTTTGTGAAGGTGATTTCTGTCACTTATCAGTCCATGGAATGTGTGCGCACTTATGGGCAACATGGAATCCAGAAGACCCGAAAGAGAACAACTCTTGTTGCAAGAGAACTCCATTTGTGTGCAAAGAGCAGCCCTGAGTGAAACAAGGCTGGCAAATGAAAGCCAGGTCACTGAAGCCAGAGCTCAATACACATTTTTCTGGAGTGGCCACACTGATGGGGAGCACCAGGAGACTGGCATAGGTTTTGCAATCAAAACTAATCTAGGGCAACTTGGTGGCACAGTGGATGGAGATCCGGCCTTGGAGTCAGGAGAACCTGAGTTCAAATCCAGCCTCAGACACTCGATACTTACTAGTTGTGTGACCCTGGGCAAGTGACACCCAACAGTGCAAAAGAGTCACGAAAGGTCATAAAGAGTCGGAAACGACTAAACAACAACAGAAATGTATAATTTATAAATAACATGTATAATTTATTTTTAAAATACCCATGTTTCAGGGATCCATGTTCAAAGGGTTTTTTTGGTCTGTCTTCTTTCTTTACTAATAAAAGTACACAATCAAAAATACTGAATACCCCTAGGCTGAATCTACTAAGATGAAATTCAGTAGAGATCAATGTTATATCTTACACTTGAGTTCCCAAAATTGCTTCACAATTTGAGGCTGGAGGAGGCATGGTTAGACAGTAGATTGTCTGGAAAAGATCTGGGGGTTTCAGTGGACTGCAAGTTCAGCATGAGTGACCAGCATGATGGGACAGCCACAAAAGGGAGTGCCATCTTGGGCAGCATTAAGGGTGGCACAGCTTCCCAGAATAAGAAGGCACTGGTCCTTTGTTCTCAAAAGGCAGCCCTCATCTAGAGTGTTGTGTGCGGCCTGGGGCCGGACCCTGGGAAGCTGGAGGATGATCCAGATGGTGAATGACTTTGAGTCCATGTCATAAGGGGAAGAGAAGACTGAGGGCAGTGAGGAGACACGGCAGCTGTGTTTAAGGATTTGGAGGGCAAAAATCATGTGGAAGAGGGACTAGACATTCTGTTTGGACACTGAGGACAGAGGCATGAGCAAAGTAAACAGAGTTGCAAATATCCAGATTTCTGTTTGATGGCACGCGCACACACACACACACACACACACACACACATGCACACGCACACACACACATGCACACACACACATGCACGTGCACACACACACACACATGCACACACACACACACACACTTCCTAACAAGGAGAGCTGTCTCCAAGTGCAATGGGCCACCTCTGGGTGAGGCGGGCTCCCACTCTTGGAGCTCTCCAAGCAGAGTCTACATGATCAGTCATCAGGGAAGTTGCAGAAGTCACACCTCCTGGGCTTGAGTTGCACTACATGGTCAAGAAGGACCTGCCTAATAGACCAACATCTCCCACCACGCACCACAATAAAGTCAAAATGGGTTCGTGATTTAGATATAAAGGCTGATACCGTAAGCAAACTGGGAGAGCAAGGAATTGTTTACCCTTCAGATCTATGGAGAACAGAAGAATTCATGACCAAACAGGAGATAGAGAACATTATGAAATGCAAAATGGATAATTCTGATTACATTAAATTGAAAAGTTTTTGCACAAACAAAGCCAATGCAACCAAGATTAGAAGGAAAGTAGAAAATTGGGAAAGAATTTTTACAACCAGTGTCTGTAACAAGGGCCTCATTTCTAAAATATATAGGGAATTAAGTCAAATTTATAAGAATACAAGTTATTCCCCAGTTGATAAATGGTCAAAGGATATGAACAGGCAGTTTTCTGATGATGAAATCAAAGCCATCTATAGTCATATGAAAAAATGTTCTAAATCACTATTGATTAAAGAAATGTAAATCAAAACAACTCTGAGGTAACACATCACACCTATCAGATTGGCCAACATGACAAAACAGGAAAGTGATAAATGTTGGAGAAGATGTGGGAAAATTGGAACACTAATTCATTATTGGTGGAGTTGTGAAATGATCCAACCATTTTGGAGAGCAATTTGGAACTATGACCAAAGGGCTATCAAAATGTGCATACCCTTTGACCCAGCAATAGCACTTCTAGGTCTGTATCCCAAAGAAATCATACAAATGGGAAAAGGACCCACATGTACAAAAATATTTATAGCAGTTCTTTTTTGTGGTGGCAAAGAATTGGAAATTGAGAGGATGCCCATCAATTTGGGAGTGGCTGAACAAGTTGTGGAATATGAATGTAATAAAATACTATTGTGCTATAAGAAACAATGAACAGAAAAACCTAGGAAGACTTGTATGGATTGATGCTTAGTGAAGTGAGCAGAACCAGGAGAACGTTGTACACAGTAACAGCCACATTGTGCAATGACTAACTTTGATAGACTTAGCCCTTCTCAGCAATGAAAGTATCCAAGACAACTCCAAAGGTCTCATGATAGAAAATGCTATCCACATCCAAAGAAAGAACTATGGAGTCTGAATGCAGATCGGAGCATATTATTTGCTATTTTTTTTCTTCTGTTTTGTTTTGTTTCTTCTTTCTGGTGGTTCCTCCCATTGGTTCTAATCCTTCTTTGCAACATGACTAATGTGAAAATATGTTTAATAGGAATGTGTATGTATAGCCTATATCAGATTGCATGCCGTCTTGGGGAAGTAGGTGGGGAGGGAGGAGGAGAAAAATTTAAAACTCAAAAGCTTATGGAAGTGATTGTTGATAACTCAAAATAAATTAATAAAAATTAAAAAAAAGAAGGACCTGCCTAACCCAAAGAGTCTGTGATTCTGGTTTAAATTTGGAATCAGCACAGTGGAACCCAGAAGCTCAATTAAAACTCCTAAGCACATATCCCATGGGTGTTCGAGAACCAAGATCGCCAAGACGTTGGATTTTGATGCTGTACCTTTAGGGAAAACAAAACAAAACAAGGGCCCTTGGGACTGAGTCTGTAGTGGCCAGGAAAATATCGACAGAGCATCCTTCCTGAAGAGAACTGGAAGTTAATTGCCATTGGAGGAAGAGTCTAGGAGGGAAAGGCTGGCAAGGCTCCAATGCTGACGAGAGTGTTCTGAGAAGGGCTGCATTGGGAGCAGGCAGTCAGGGCTTTCAGGGACTGGTGAAGACTTACCCCACCTCCAAGGTTTGAGGACGAGCCAAGTGGAGAGGCAGAAGGGCATGAGCAAATGAGAGAGAGAGAGAGAGAGAGTTGGAGAAATTACAGAACGTGTATGTGTGTGTGTGTGTGTATACATATATACATACATACCTACATACATATATATATACATACATATATATATATACGTATATTTCTAGACTGCCTTTTGAACCCAAAGGAATAAATATTTAATAAGGGAACAAGCCAGTAGCAGACTAAGGGGTGGGGCATTTGGTGCATTCATCCCCAAGAGCCCCTGAGAAGCATTACTCACATCCATTATCCCATGTATCACACTCCCATACCCTTATTAGAGATTTCTACAGCATGAATCCTAGGAGACATGCTAGACAGTGGGAGAGAGCCCTAGACTATGCAAGGTAAAAATAAAAAATCGGAGCTGCTGAGTATATGCAGAAAGATACCAGACCTTCCATGGTCCAGAGACCAGCCCAGTGGCCTTAACTTTGGATCAGCAGAGGGAAAAATAACTAGGGGATGGCTGCTTACACACAGCCAATAGAAGGGCCCCCTTTGCAAGCTACATATCAGAGGAAAGAGACCTTGGGAGGTATTGATAAGTGGCAAAGAAGTAGCTGGAGAAAGAGATACATGTCTAAGAAAGCTTTTAGAGATTATTGAGCTTGGGGACCAGACAGACTAATTCAAGGAGCCATCTGCTTCATCTCCTATAAGGCCTGTTATGGGAGTCTGGGTGAGCTGGGTTAGGGTGAAAGCTCATTCCCAAGGAATGCCCTTTGTACATTCCAACAAGCCTCTGTTAAGACACTGCTCTGCACCAGGCACTGTCCTAGGGACCCGAGATCCCAAGACAAAATAAAGCATTTCCTGCCCTCAAGGGTGGTAAGGGACCAGACAGCTCACAGAGAGTTTTTCTAGAGCATAGGAGCCAAAGCATAGTGGGGAGAATGTGGGACAGATTGGAAGGCCTATAGAAAGAGGTCTGGGAAAGCTTCTCCCTGAAGAGGGCAATTGTTTCTGAAAAGGCAGTTCCTCTGTAGAGAGCTTCACTCACAGACGTTGTGTCCTGTGTGTGTCCTGGTGCGACCTTGGGAAAGGAAGCTGGAGACATCAGCTTTGAGCCTCCACCATTGGACACGTTTGTTTGGGGTATTTGGATTCCACCACCTGGGCAATAAGCAGTTTGGGGCTCTGTGGCGTTTAGAGAAGCCACATGGTCTGATAGCAAGCCAGCCTCCCAATCAAGACCTGAGTTCAAGAGGGGCACATACTGTGACCCTGGGTAGATCCCTTCACCTGAGTGCTCTTGGGCAAGTCTCTAAGACTGTGAGTGCCGGGGGTGTGGTTTATCTGCATTGGGTGAGGGGGGTGTTTCTACACTAGAACTTGCCTCCCATTGATGAAATCACAAGTCCGGACCAAAAAATAACACTAAGCATTTGAGGTGGGATCAATGTTGATCCAGAAAATGAAACCCCAGAAGATAAGCATCAGCTGGGGAATAGCCAAGAAAAGATGAAGATGAGAAGCAGAGAGAAGCTCGGAGTCCCCCGCTGGACAGACGCGCGCGCTGGGAGCAGGGCGATGTACCCACCTCCACACCAGCCGAAAGCCAAAGAGCGCTTCTAAACGTTATGGTCAGCACCGAGCTTGCCCCTGAGGGAGAGACAGCTTCTCTTCTTTGCCCAGGCGGGGGCCTGGGAGTGCGGACGCTGCCGCACTGCCTGCCTTAGTGGGCGGGTGGGTGGGTTTTGCTCTTTTGGTCACTTTCTTTTTTAATCTTTGTTGGAGTGGCTCTCGCTTGGGGAGGGGGAGGGACCTGTAGGAAGATCGTTGTTGCTCAGTCGTGTCCAACTCTTTCTGAACCCGTGGACTGTCAATACTGTCCATGGGGTTCTCTTGACAAAGATACCACCATGGCGCGTCATTCCTTCTGCTGTGACTTAAGGCGAACAGGTTAAGTGACTTGTCCAGGGTCTCACAGTTAGCAAATGTCCGAGGCTGGATTTGAACTCAGGCCGAGTGCTCTGTCCACTGAGGCATATGGCTGCCTCATCTGGAAGATTAAAGGGAAGAAAAAACTACGTATCAATGAAAATCAAGATTCAGATTTAAATCAGTCAATTGACCTCCATGATCAGTGGAGGAAAGCATGAGAAGACTGGACGAGTACATCAGGGCCAGGTCACAAAGGGCTTTAACAGCCAAGTAAGGGCGTTGACATTCGGCCACGACGGTAATAGGGAGCCACTGGAGCTCATAGAGTAGGGCGGTGACGGGCAGCCCTGCGTTCCGGGAGGATCCATCTGGGCGCCGCTGGCAGAGGAGGCAGCGGAGTGCGGAGAGGCCTGCGGCAGCCTCACCAGTTAAGAGACTCTTGAGACAGGGCAGAGGAGGGGATGGAAGCCTGAACCGGGGCGGGGGCCACGTGAGCTACCGCGGAAAACGGGCCATTCGGGCAGCGCCTCCGGGGTCACGCAGTCTGTTCAGCCACGTTCCCTAACCGACTCAACGATCCAATCCTCCTTTTTCAGCCCCCAGGATCTGAGACTTGCCCCCAGTCACTCGGGAGGCGCAGAGCAGAGGGAGGGGCGGCTCCCAGCACTCCCTACACCCCCCCCCACAA
Organism: Vombatus ursinus; assembly: GCF_900497805.2. Lineage (NCBI taxonomy): Eukaryota > Metazoa > Chordata > Mammalia > Diprotodontia > Vombatidae > Vombatus > Vombatus ursinus. Next base: position 2,009,145 of record NW_020949971.1, read on the forward strand.
ACAAAGTAAGTGGATAGGCACGCGTGGGGGAGGGGCACGGAGGGGACCAGGGAGGCGCCAAAGGGGCCGGAGCGCGGGGCTCCCCGAACGAGGGAGGAAGATGGCACGCATCCCGGGGCCAGGCAAAGGGCTGACCGCGGTCGGTGGACGGGCCTGCAGCCAAGCCGGCTAGCCGCAGCCCGGCCTGATTGGGGCGCAGAGAGGGGGAGCAAGGGAGAGGGGGTGCAGTCCATCGGCTCGGAAAGACGGGCGGGGGCGGGCTCCGAGGGCGGTGACTTCCTCTAGCTCTGCCAGGTGGCCCCCGGGAGCCGTCCCGGGCGGGGGGCAGCAGCTCTGGCTCCTCGGGCCCCGCCCCCTCCTCCCTCTCCCCCGTTCCCCCTCCCTCCCGGGCGGAGGCGGGGCGGCCGTGGCCGTGGCCGTGGCCGTGGGCGTGCGCGCTGGGAAGGAGGGAGGAGGCGGCGGCTGCTGCCGGGCCGGGCCGGGGGCTGCAGCGATGGCGTCCGCGGGCCAGGGCCAGGGCCCCGAGCGAGGGTCGGGGTCCGAGCGGGGTTCCGGTCGTGCCCGAGGGCGGCCCAGGGCCCGAGCCCGGCGCTGGCGGCGGATACTCTACTGGATCCCGGTGCTCTTCATCGGCCTCCTGCTCGGCTGGTCCTACTACGCCTACGCTGGACAGCTCTGCGTGGGTCAGTCCGCGCCCGGGGGGGCCCCGGGCCGTCGCCCCTGCCCCAGGCCCAGGCCCTCAAGGGTCAGACCCATGCGGGCCCCACCCCTGGCCCGGGCTTCATCCAAACCCCTCGCTCTAGACCGAGCCCCGCGATGCCCCGCGATGCCCCGCGTGGATCAGCCCGCGGGCGGCTCCGGGGGGCCTCCACCCTTTGCCCGAGCCTCACTCCTGTCCCCCGCCTCTTCTTCACTTTACGTGATCGTGGGACAGTCCGCGCGGGGGTCCAAGGGGCCCCATCCCTTTCCTCACCCCCCCAACTCCAGCGCCTTTGCCCCGCGTGTGTCAAGGAGCGCTTAGACCCCCAGCCGGCACCAAATCGCCGCGCTCCCGCGTGTCCCGGGGGGTGTGTCCTCAACCCCCCTATCCCCGCTCCCAATTTCCCCCAGACCCTTTCCTCAACTAACCTCTGACCGCTCAGTTAGCGCGTCTATCCCATGCTAGCACCCCCATCCGCCCTCACCCCTCCCCTTTCTGTCCCCGCCCTCCCTGACCCCTCCCCGTTTATGGATCAATGAGGAGCTGGGCTAGGACCTTCCTGCGTCACAGCCTAGGAGGCCCCCCCAGCGTCTTCCCCGCTCCCTTGTCCGGAGCCCGCTGCTCCCCCCCACTCCCCGGCCGCACCCTCCTCTCCCGTGACTGGGACTGATTGGGGGTGCAGAGATCAGTCAAGCTTAGAAGCAGGAGTGTGGGGGCCCAGGGTGAACGTGAGCCACAGAAACATTAGCCAGAAACTAGGGGTGGGGGGGTACTGGTTAGGAACTGGGCTGTCGGGGCGGGGTGCGTTCTGTGGCAGCGGAGTTGTTCACTCATGATACAGGACACAGGGGCGCAGGGGGGCGCACAGACCTACACGGGCTAGCCCTTGGGACACTCAGCTGCGAACGCAGTATTGGTTACTAGGTGCAAGGCTGTGAGCCAACGTGCAAAACTGGTTTTATGCACGCTGGGGGGGGGGGGGGCGCGCTTCGGGAGGATCAGAACGTCTGTCCTGAGGGTAAGGCAGGAGTTCTGAGAATCCTCGGTCAGAATGGCCTGGACAGGTGGGGCTCAGAGCTTAACAGTCGCCCCAGCAAGAGAGGGTCGGTGGGACAAGAGGGCCCGGAACCACACAGCCTTTTGAATTCTCTCAGCACTAAGGATAGCTGCCCAGACACTGCAGACTGGGGAAGGGACGGGCCGCACGCCTTCGAGGCTGCCTGTGGAGTAGCCTCAGGTTGTGTGCTGAGGCGAGCCGTGGGTCTGTCCAGGAGGTTGGGGCCAGACAAACCTGAATGTCCGGCTGTCCCTCCAGCTTCTGCCACCGCCTTAAGCAAAGAGAACTTTCCTCTAGAGTATCTGCTTTGGGTTCTAAAGCTTCCTGAACATTTAGTGCCTGTTGCAGCCAGGGCAGCCTTCAGGGTCGGCCAGGGCGGGCCTGCTGGCCTCTCCATAGCCCACATTTTCCCATAGCCAGGAGGGAGGCTGTGTTTAGAAAACCTTCTGTTGGCTTTCTCCTGTATTATGGTATTAGGCTAAGCAGCTTAGCGTGGGTCTGCAGGCGTCTGCCTCGCGTCTGGAAAGCCTGTCCTGTCAATTCGGGCAGCTGAAGGGAGGGAGGGCTTTTCTTCTAGCGCCAGCGTCGCTGGTCCTCTGTCCGGCTGCGCATTAGGGGAGGACGAGGAAAAGGAACCACTAGATGCCGAACTGAGCTTGGGCCTCAGTCGGCTTTTCTTAGGTTTGGATACTTTGGGAGTACCAATGGAAAGCCCCCAGAGAGGTCTTTTTTTCGGTGTACTAGGTGGCCACGTGGAGGAGAGATGCATCGGAAGGGGCAGGGCCCCTTAACCACGCGGCAAAGCCAAGAGCACGAGATTTCTAAAGGCATCTCCCCTCCACTGAAAAAGAAGTCGGGGTGGCGTAAGGGGATGTGACCTGGTCAGACCTGGGCTTCAGAAAATCACTTTGGCAGCCAAATGAAGGACAGAGGGCATGGAAGGAGGGAGGAGAGACTGGAGGCTGGGAGGCCAGTTAGGAGGCTAATGCTGCTGGGACATTTCCGAGGTTCTCCATTAAGAGCCATCTTAGTGAAGTAGAAAAGATCATTGGACCTAGGAGTCAGAAGAACTGAGAGACCTGGCTATCCCACCCTCTGGCTCTGTGACCTTGGACTAATCACTTTGCCACTGTGGGCCTCAGTTTCCTCACCAGAAAAATGAGGACCCCGGTCTAAATCAGGGGTTTATAATCTGAAATCCATGTTCCTTGAGGGTCAATGTCTAGATTTCAGGGGGCCTGTGAACTTGAATGAAGAAAAAAGTGACATCTTTATTTCATTGTAATTGGTTTCCTTGGGAATGTTCCGTATTTGTTTCATGCATTTAAAAAGCTGATTCTGAGAAGGGTTTACCAGACTACCCCAGCGGCTCAGGACACAACAACGGTGAAAACCTCCTGATGCAGGTGATTTCTAAGGTCTTCTCCAGCCCTAACATCCTGTGATCTTGTGTGTAAATGAGTACACAATCATCTGAAAACCCTAGAAAACATACACTAGTGTGTACTATCCCTTCATGGGTTCCAGATGGACAATCCTAGAATCTTCAACTTGGACCTTAGACTGTACCTAGATCCACCCTCCATAATAAATCTCCTTTGCCATTCAGACCCCAAACATCTCCAGGACTGGATGGTTTTCTTCACCCTGAGATACACTGAACTGCCTTTGAGCTAAAATGGCCCCAGTCCCTAAACTACCCTGGTCTTCTCCCGCTGGACTCCTCTGACCCTTCCTTGCCCTGATTGGGAGGTTCTGAGACTTGAAGTGGGAAAGATTTGACTAGGAAATGCTAGTTTTGAGTGCTGGTCTCTCCCTTTACCTCTTTACCTGTGGCTTTCCAAATGTGGTTTCTCATCATTGGACTTCTCCAAGAAGGGTAGCAGGTTCCCTCGCCCATTTCCTTCTCAGATGGCCCTCATCACTAGGCAAGCAGTCCTCAAGCTAAGAACTGCTTCTCTTTTCTTTCCTCCCACTGGCTGTAGTTCTCCCCTCTGGGACCCCTTGGAAAAAATATACTCAGTGTGGATGGAACTGACCTGATTTCTAATCTCTCTTCTCCTACCTCTGTGAGCCTATCTCCCCCAAGCCTTCTGTACCACAACAAGTTGTTCAATTGCTGCGTGATGGATTTGAGTTCACTCCCCATCCTGAAATCTGTAGGCTGTGGAATTCAGTATGGCATTGAAAGAAATGATGAGAACCTGGGGAGGGATGGAGACAGGGGTTTGATGCTGCAAGGCATTAAAGATAGAGTTGTGCCTAGCCTTTGGACATGGCTCAGGGTAGGGACTAGATTAGTTTCCTTTTTTTCAAACCAAAACCTCAACAGATACAGACATGCCATCATTCTTTGTCTTACTTCTATGACGAGAGCTGGCCTAAGGTCCTGGCCTTACCAAGGCTTTTAGGGTTACTCTTTTTAAAAAATTTAAATTAAAATTAAAAAAACTAAATTCCTTTTTTAAAAATTTAAGTAACAAATACATTTTATTAATCTGTCCCTTTCACATACAAACCCTCTCCCTAAAATTAAACAAATTATTTTTTTAATCCCTTAATACATATCTACATAGTGTGGCAAAACAAATCTCATTAGCTGGTCTGAAATGTATGGTGCCTTGGGCATTTTGAGGAGAAAGGCAGTGAGTGGCATTGTGTTCCCCTCTCATTCTTTGGCCTTGTGGTTTATCATGGCCTTCATCAGAGCTCTCAAGTCTTTCAAAGTGGCTTTTCTCTACAATGTTGCTGTCATTGGATACATTGTTCTCCTTGTTCTTCTCACTTCACTCTGCATCAATTCAGGGAGGTCTTCCCAGTTTTCCTGAAAATTATCCATCTCACCATGTCTTATGGCACAAGAATTTTCCGTTTCATTCATAAACCACCATTTGTTTAGCATTCTTTAGTACAAGGGCAACATCTTAGTTTCCAATTTTTGGCTACAATAGGATGAGCTGCTCTAAACATTTTTTTTTTAATGTACAGGTTTCTTCCTCTCTCTTTCATCTCATTACTGTGTTGGTCTTATAGTACCATAACTGACTCAGAGAGTATGCACAGTTAACTTTCTGGGCTGGACATAGTTCCAAATGACTTTCGGGCAGTATTATTCTTAACAGGCATTTTGGTTTGCCTCAATTTGTGTTCAAGTTACAGTGATGGGGAAATAGTGTGAGCTGCCCCATTTTTTTTAATATGAATGCTATATTGTAAGCCTTTCATTGGATGACAGTGGGTCAGACAGTTTAGTTTCAGGGACTTCTGTGAATGTGGGACACAGAGGATCATAACTTAGCAATGTACCAAGTCCCTGTGCTGAACGTTGGGGATATGGAGATGAAAAGATGCAATTCCTGTTTTCAGGGGGCTAACAGTCTAATAGGTAGACCGTGAGTGCTTAACCTGGGGTGATAGATTTCAGGGGGTCTATGAACTTTGATTGAAAAAAAGCCTTTTTTCCCCACTAACCTCTAATTGAAATTTAGCATTTCCTTCAATTGTGAATGTAGGCAACAAAACGTGCTTCTGAGAAGGGGTCCATAGGATTCACCAGACTGCTGCCAAAGGAGCTCATTACCCAAAAAGGGTTAAGAGGGCCTGGTTCTTGACAGTGCTTTAAGCAATAAAAGAAGGAAATGGCTACTCATTCCAAGATGGGAGGGGTCCTGGAGTGAGAGGAAAGACTTGCTCTGCTGGACCCAGAGGAGAGAACTAGGAGCAGTGGGTAGGGATGGCAGAAGGGAAGCTGTGTCTGGAATATCAGAGAAGCTTCCTAGTAGTTAGAGGTAGCCAAAGTAGGATGAATGGCTTCAAGAAATGGGTTCCCCATTCCTGGGGGTCATCACAGCTACCAAAGGGTTACTCCTAAAGCACAAGTTGGTTGATGTTACTTCCCCTGCTCTACAAACTCCATGGCTCCCTGCTATGTCTAAAATCAAGTATGAGCAAGGAAGAGACGTGGTAATCAGGCAGCCAGCCCCTTGGCCAGCTTTAGGTAGCAGAAAGATCATTTTGGCAGCTGTGGGGAGGATATATGAGATTGGAAATAGGAAGCTGGGAGGGGAGGTGGGTGGGGAGAAATAGGATGCCTTTGGTTTTTTACTGTCGAATGTTCTGTAAACCTGAAAGCACAGGTGAATGCCGATAACCGTGATGGTGGTAGTGGTGGTGGTAAGGAGAATGGAGAGTCTTCAGGGCTGGTGGGACACCCTGCTGGAGCCAGCTCTTCCCTTGTGTCTACTCTGCATGTATCTTGAATGCACTTGCTGTATCTGTGTATATAACATCTCCCTCATTAGACTGTGAGTTCCTTGTGGGCAAGGACTGTATTTTGTTTTGTTTTGCTTTGTTTTGCTTTGTTTTGCTTTGTTTTTTGCTTCTCTTTGGTATCTAGAAGGTACTTGATCGATGCTTATTGATCAACTGACTGCATAAGTTGATCTCAGGGGAGAGTTGGGCACGGAAGGAGTGCTGACTCAGGAGACAACAGTCTTTGTGGGACCTTGGAAGGCCCTTAACCTCTCTGGGCCTCAGTTTTCACCTTTACAAAATGAAGGGATTGGACCGGTTGGCCTCAGATGTCTGTTCCCACCAATCAATGGGTCAACTAGCATGTATTAAACACCTACTATGTGCCAGGCACCGTACTAAGCACTGGGCACAGGAACAGCCCCTTCCCTCAAAGAGCTCACAGATCAGTGGGGGAGACAGCAGGCAAAGCAGTTTGTACATACGTGGTCTGTACAAGGTTGTTGTTTATGCTTTGTTCTCAAAGAGGACCATGACATCGGGAAAGTTATGTTATGATTTGCAAGTGAGGCAGGGCAGGTTAAATGGGAGGGGAGGATGGGACCTTAGCTGATTCTGGAAGGACTCAGGGAAGCCAAGAGGCAGCAGGAGGAGGCAGAGTCTTCCAGGCCTGGAGGATGGCCAGAAAGAAATTCAGAGCTGGGGGGTGGCATGTCTGGTGTGGGTGCCAGCACGGTACCCTGTAGGGACTCAGTGGAGATGGAAAGGAGGCTGGCCACGCAGCCGTGAAGACAGTGAGCCTGACCCCAAAGGTGTCCAGCAGGACCCTACCTGTTACCTGCCACCTGCAAAGTGGCTGCACAGGGGTGCTCTGTGCCACTGAGGACTGTGCCTGAGCTCCGCAGTGGGGGTTCACTGGTATCCTTGGAAACTGCTGAGCCATTTCTCCTTTCTGGGAGTTTCTATCTTTAACAATTTGGATGGTCTGTTTTCATGGGCATTTCTCCAGCCAGGCGCCGTTGCTTTACTGTATCCTTTTGAGGAGTTAATTGTCTGAATATGATGATAGAATATGTGGGTATGTAGGAAAAATCAAGGAATAGAGGCTGAAGTCGGGTGGAAGGGGTGTGGATTCCACTGGCAGCCATTTGTCTGAGGGGTGTCCCAAACGGCTGCATCTGGTAGCTTGAAATTGTCCCCAACCTTTGGGGCACCCTGTACTAAGTACATAGACTGTGTCTGCCCAAGGGCAGTACAAGGTCTCTGCTGACGGATCGTTACTGTCGAGGGCCTGGTCACTGGGGGGATCAGGAAAGGCCTTTGGAAGGAAGAGACTTTTGAACTTGGCCCTGAAGGGATCTAGAGCTTCCATGAGGTAGAGGTAAAGAGGGAGTGGGTTTCAGGCATTGAGGACACCCTGTGGCAAAGGCATGTGTGTGGACAGGAGAGGGCAGGGAGCAGTCCATCCAAAGCCCTGAGGCAGGATCTATCTGGGAGGAGAAGTGGGAGTCAGACTGTGAAGGGCTTCAGATGCTAGAGAGAAGAGTCTGTGTTTTATCCTCAAGGCCATGGAAGCCCCTGGAGTTTATCGAGTGTCACGATCAGAGCAGGACTTTGAGAAGATCACCTTGGCAGCTGTGTGGGGGATAGGCTGGCAAGGAGAGAACCTGGAGGCAGAGAGACCTGGGCATGGGGACTTGGGCTGGAGTGGGGACTGTGGGAGTGAAGAGAAGAGGGTGGATATGAGACCCTGAAGGAAGGTGGGGCCGACAAGACCTGGTAGGAGTGGGCTATGTGCAGTGAGAGAAGTCAAGAGGGGGGGTGACACAGAGGATGAACCCGGCTGTCACTAGAAGGACGATGGTGCCTGGGGAGACATGGAGGAACTAGGAAGAGGGATGGGGGAGGGCCAAAGATAAGGGAGGATCCCAAGAGATCTAGTAAACAGCCCCCCATTGGCCAGCTCTTCCCTAGGACACCCTAGGATGAATTAGTGATCATCTGGGGCCTCAGGGTGTGGTTTCTCTGTCCCTCCTTCCTCTCTTCCTGAGCCAGTTATCATGACTTACTAAGTGATGGGCATCCCTATTCGTTCCTACTAGATGATGGGCAGCTAAGAAAGAGTGGGTGAATATTAAACAGCAGCATTTGTTCCAGGCAGTGGCCAGAAGCCAGCTGAGCTCAGAGGGCTCCAGCCTATAACCTTACCAAATGCTTGCGTCCTGGTGCACACAACAGGAACTTAATAAATGCTTGTCAGTGATGATGACAGCAAATGTTTATAGAGTGCTTTGCAAAGCACTTTCCAACATTATGTCTCATTGAATCCTCACAACAACCACCACTGGGGAGAGGCGCAGTTATCATCCACAGTTTCTAGGTGAGAACACTGATCCTGAGAGGCAAATGGACTTGTCCATGTTTACGTGGCTAACAAGTGTCTGAAGCAGGATTTGAGCCCAGGTCCTCCTGACATCAGGTCCAGCACTCTAAGCCCTGTACCCCCCAAGGCCTTCCATCTACAGGGTCTGCATAACTTGTCTTTTGTTAAAACTTCTTCAAGGTCATGACTAGTGCAAGAGAGTCATTAAGTGACTGATTTATCCCCCAAGAATAAGGGCTCCTTATAAGCAAGTCAACCTTTCCGAGTCTTATTCCTTTCAGGACTGACACTTTAAACCATTCTTGTAGAAGTACTTGGAAGATATATTTCTTATTTCCTGTTTTCTTACCCAAATGTTTTTGTTGTTATTGTTCATTCGTTTTAGTCATATCTGACTCTTCATGACCTTATTTGGGGTTTTCTTGGCAGAGATACTAGAGGGATTTGCCATTTCCTCCTCCAGCTCATTTGACAGATGAGGAAACTGAGGCAAAGAGTTAAGTGACTTGCCCAGGGTCACACAGCTAGGAAGTGTCTGAGCTCAAATTTGAACTCAGGTCCTCCTGCTGTTGTGTTGTTTTTTTTTCCTCACCCAGAGGAGCTGCTGTTTTTTAACCCTTTGCCCAGTTCCTTGAAGTCATTGTCGTCAGTTCTTCTAGCCTTTTGTGATCATAGCCTTTGGCTATTTCCTTTTCTGAAATCACAGAGCAGATCTCAGAGCTCAAGGGGACCAGGGAGGTGATGTAGGGGAATGCCATCTGAATCACATCACAGTGGAAGCAATCAAGCTGTGGCATGCTGGGAAGTTGGCAAGGCTCTGGGGGCAGGCGATGAATGAGTTGTCTGTTGCTGCCTCTGATGCTGTTGCCATGCCTTCCTCCAGAAATGCCTTCCTTCTTTCTCATCTCTTTGAGACCCTCGATACTCAGCTCATTAGGAATAATTGTAACTAAAGTTATTGAGCGAGCCGAGGGACCAGCATCTGCAGGGAGAGTGGGGAGGCTGCGTGGGGGCTTCAGATTCGGAAAGACCTTGGCGTGGTTTGAGGCTCCTTCAAAGCAGGGATAAGTCGAGTGAGGTGCTAATTGGTGCCTCTCACAGTAATAATTTATGTGTCCTTCAGCAATGATCACCACATTTCTGTAGTTAATCAACAACAATTGGACAGCCTGACCGTGCCCTCAGAGGATTTAAGTTTTCATTAGAGACAGAATATAAGCTCAGTGAAGAATACCAAGAACACAATAGATAATTCAGCGTGCAGCAGTGTGCTGGTCACTGCAAGCGAAGCCCAAGGACTGGCTTGACTTCGACGGTTTCTAGCAATGAGAAGACAGCATCCTTCTGGTGTGCAGAGGCTCCATCTTGGCATCCTTGTGATGTGGGGGTGGCCCTCGGCTCCTGAAGGCACTGCCAGTTCTGCTATGACCTATGTGACCCTGAGAAAGTCACTTTAATGCTCTGTGCCTCAGTTTTCCCATTTGTCAAATAAGGAGATTGGACACAGTGGCCTCTAAGGTCCCTTCCAACTCTAAATCTATGATCTTATAATCCCCTTCTGCAATATTGGTGGATGAATGGTAGGAAAAGGGCCACCATCCATTCATAAACATTAACTTTCGGTACTCTACATGGGAGATCTTGGTCAAATAATCAGCAGAGTGGTATACACTGGAGGCACCGAACCCTATTGCCACTGACTTTCTCACTTCCAGTGAAGTCAGAAGACTTAGTGGAGAAGCCACTCAGAGGAGGAACAGCTCAGCGGCGCTCCTCAGTGAGGCAAACCAAAGAAGAGCAGAGCTGGCTTCACGGTGCAGCTGAAGCCAGTCAGGAACATCTTCATTCGCCTTGGCTCTGTGCCTGATTCTCTGGACTCCTTTCTTCACCATCCCCAGCTCCCCTGCTTTCCAATCTCCTCTACATGTTTTCTTCTTCTGGTAGAATGTAAGCTCCTAGGGGCAGCTAGGTGGCGCGGTGGATAGAGCACCAGCCCTGTAGTCAGGAGGATCTGAGTTTAAATCCCGCCTCAGACCAAACACTTGACACATACTATCTGTGTGACCCTGGGCAAGTCACTTAACCCCAATTTCCTAAAAAGAAAAAAGAAGAATGTAAGCTCCTTGAGGGCAGGAACTGTCTTTTTGCTTGAATTTATATTTTCAGTCCTTCCCAGAGTGCCCAGCACAAGTAAGTGCTTAATAAAAGCTTGGTGACTTGTTGATTTGACATCATGACATGGGACTCTTGGCCAACTGACCTTCCAGTGCTCCAAGATGACCAGGAAGCTCACTGCAGCCTTGTGCCATGATCTGATACAGAAAATGAGGAGGTATAAAAATTCTGGAGACTTTGATAAGTAGCTCAGCATATAAATTAATACTTGGTGGTGTTATTCAGTCATTTCAGACTCCTTGTGACCCCACTTAGGGTTTTCTTGGCAAAGATACTGGAGTAGTTTGCCATTTCCTTCTTCCGCTTATTTTACAGATGAGGAAAATGAGGCAAACAGGGTGAAGTGACTTGCCCAGGGTCACACAGCTAGTCAGTGTCTGAGGCTAGATTTAAACTCAGTTCTGTCTTGACTCTGGACCCAGTGCTCCATCCACTGTGCCACCTAGCTGCTCTAGTACTTGGTCACTTCAGGGCAAAGGTGGGTCTAGAGGAAGATAATTTTTTTTTAAATCCATTGGAAAATGCAGCTTAGGATTAAGAAATTAGATTTCAAAGCATTTTCTCGCATTTAGAAGCCTCAGACCTTTACATCATGATACTCTCTTTAAGAAAAGAGCTAGAAATGGTTGGACACGGTGAGTGTTGCAGTACATCATATAATACAAATCTGTTGTATTTTCACTACCATTTCCTAATCAACCATCTGTGCAGTCAGACCATCAACTCTTTAGGGCAAGGTCAAAACTAGTTAGAAGAAAGAGCAAATGTTAAGAAGACATTAGATGCAGGTGAAACATTCCAGCTTGACCTATTAAAGAACTTTTGGTTGCCCCCAATTGGAAAATGGATAACAAAAAGGATATTGACATAGACAGTCATCATATCCTATAAATACTGAACTTACATAGAGCAGTCACCACAGCCAGGAAGTTGAAAGAGTGCAGAAACCAGCTCATGTTCTTGCTGTGCAGGGAGACCTTGCAGCCAGGGGCAGCACCAGTCTAGCCATGAAAAGCTTTCAAGAGGAGACAGAGAGAAGATCCCGCATGACCTGCATTGCCTCACGAAGCAGTGAAGATCAACAAAAGGGAGAACCAGCCTGCAGGGAGCTTGGCAGGAGACCCATGGAAGCCAGATCACCGCAAGGGCATTTGTAGACAGAACTGGAGGGACAGCAAAGAACAGTGTAAACAGATCTGCCAACATTTCTCTAATAAACTTTTCATAGGTGACAATAAAATCACCCCCCTTCTCTGTTCCCCGGTGTGCCATATAAGGAAGTGGAAATGGGTCTGAGAACCCAGAGAGCACGCATTTGTGCTGGAAGCAATGCAATTTTGAAAGCATTTATTTAGAAGATGAATTTTCAATATATCTGAGAGCATAAGAGATGACCGAAAAGGATCGTGAGCAGTTCCCCGCAGAGGCACCTGAGCTGACATTGCCCACCGCTGGCCCGTGGCTGACTTTCTCTCCTTCTCCACAAACTTGATGAAAATATGGGAAAGGAGCAGGCAGCCCATACTGCTTTCTACAGAAAACCTCTCCTCATGATCCCGGCTGACTGAGAGCAGAGAGCTGCAGTGGAACTCCGGCAGACTGAGAAGATGACATCTCCGTATAGATGTTAGTGTGCTATAGAACGCAGACTGACGGGGCAGGACAGCAGAATCCGGAAATGGAGTCAAGCTTTTCCAGGAACAATTGTACTGAAAGTAGCTTTCTTACTGCCAGTGTAGGTTCAATTTTGTTACACGAATTCATTTTGCTGCAGCTCGAAGGAGGTGCCTGTGATTAAAAGACAGTGCTATTGTGGGGGTAGGGGACTGGGGAGTCAGAGAGACTTGGATTCGAATCCTGCTTCAAATACCTGCTATCTGTTTAACTCTGGGCAAGTTTTCTCATATGGAAAATTCAGAGATTACTCTTGAATGACTTTTTACTTTTTTTGGAAGCAATCAGGGTTAAGTGACTTGCCCAGGGTCCCACAGTTAGTGTGTGAAGTCGAATTTGAATTTAGGTCCTCCTGACTCCACTGTGCCACTGAGCTGTCCCTTGAATGACTTCTAAGGTCTTGTCTAATTCTAAATCTGTGATAGCATTAAGTAAGGAGAGAGAGGAAAAAGTAATTTCCCCCCAGAACTCAGATTTCAAATTTGTAACATACAAAGGTGGGCATAATTTATCTCCCCAGGCAGCTCAGTGGCCCAGTAGAGAGAGTGCTGGGTCTGGAGTCAGGAAGACCTAGTTCGAATGTGGTCTCAGACACATATGACAATGGGCCTCTCTAGGCCTCAGTTTCTTCATCTGTAAAAGGGAGATGATAACAGCACCTTCCTTTATTGTGAGGATCAAATGAGATAATCTTTGTAAAGTGCTTATCGCAGTGCCGGGCACACGGTAGGTGCTATGTAAATGCTTGTTCCCTGGGTTCCTTGCCCCCAAGAGGCTGTTGTATCTCCATCTCTGGAAAGAGCAGGAAGCAGGCAGAAATGACCTTGACCTGCACATTTTGCCTCCTTCTTCTGGCCCCCATCTCTTATTTTGCCTTTGGGCCATTAATATTTAGGAAGCATTGTGGAGAGTCATAATGGATATTTTATTTTTGTCTGTTTGTTCCCCCATCTCAGCTTGGCATTTGCTGGATTTTTTAACTGTGAGTTTGCCTTGGAAGCAGCTTTTTGTCTATGCCAACACTTTACAGTCTTGCCAAGGGAATCGGACAGCAAATGTGACTGAACCTTGAACCACTCTCAGCCCAAGCAGTGTGATGAAGTGGAGAGAATCTGCCTTCCACATTCTTATCACCAGGTGCCTAATCTGTTTAAACCAGGTCCTTCTTGGCAGACCAAGACATTTTTACTGATCAGATGCACAAAGGGCTGGCAAAGCTATCCTCTCTGATGCTCCCCCATTCCAGAGCAGGAAGACATGCATCTGTTAGGAATCAGCACATGGCCTGCCTGCCAGAACACCTCGTGGGGTCTTAGTGGCCCTCGTGAGACCCCTGTAGCCCTCCAGCATCGCCTATGTCCATCTCTTGTCCTCTTTGCTGGACATAAAACCACACCTCAGAATAATTTTGATTTGCATTTCAGTTATTACTAGTGATTGGGACCAGTCATTGAAGCGATTGTTAATAGTTTACATTTCTTCTTTTGAGAACTCTTTGTTCATTTCCCATGTTTGCTTATCCACTGGGGAAATGACTCATTGTCTTATGTATTAGACCTCAGACCACTGCCAGAGAAATTAGATACAAAGATTTTTCCCCCCAAAATCAGGTGATTCCCTTCTGATAGTAATGGCATTGATTTTGTTTATGCAAAAGTTTTTCAATTTCATGTCAGTGAAATTTTCTATTTTGTGTTTCATGATAGCCTCTGTCCTTTGTTTGGTTAATAATAATTCTCTCGATGGCCATATATGTGAAAGGTACCCCCATACTGTCATTTGCAGAATCTTCCTGAGAAGACCACCAACTGGGGATGGGAGGGAGCAGGGGAGAAGATTTAGGACAGGCATCACGGTGACCTTCAGGTAGAAGATGAGATGCTATTTGTAAAGCATTAGCACAGTGCCTGGCACATAGTAGGCACGATGTAATGCTAGTTAGTGTGATTGAGAAGGATTAGACTTATCCCCCTTGGCAGAACCAAGGCAAGAGAAGAGAGGGGAGTTGCCAAAGGATAGGTTTGGGCTCGATGCGAGGAAAAACTGCCTTCCAAAGGTTGAATGAGCTGCCTCGGATGGCAGTGAATTCTCCATTACTAGAGATGTTTAAGCAAAGGCTGGGTGAGCACTTGCTGGAGCTGTTGTAGAAGGAATTCTGGGATGGCTGTGGATTGAATTAGATGGTTTCCAAGGGCCCTTCACTGAATGAATTGATAACAGTGTTGAGTGGTACAAAGCCAAGGCTGGATCTCTGTGGCCTCCCTCTCCTCCAGAATGACACTGATCTGCTTTTTAGTGGTCATTTCTCACTCTGGGATTGCTTAATTTGGGGATGGATGACCTCTTCCGGCAGTGTTTTAAAACAGACAGTTTCTTCTGACCCGGATGATTTGTTACAATCCCGTCTTAGTGTCTTTGTGGTCCTCTGCCTGCAATCCTTTTTGGTTCTGAAAAATTAAATAGTGTAGTCAATCAATGCCACATATTACTCATGGCCAACATTGTTCTGTTTTTCTTTCCTACAGTGTCAATGGAAAATATTGGAGAACAAGGTAAATGTTTTCTTAAGTGACTTCGAATGTAGGTCACACTTCAAAATTGCCCCATGGGTGCTAAACCAAAAACAAAACTGCTTAGGCATGAAGTCAGGATAGCCCTTCTGGTCTCCTCGCCAGCACGAGAGACCTTACTCTGCTCCTAAATTCCAGGATAATGCACTGTCCTACAATCGCCAAGATGTGGTGACTGTGTCAAGGAGGGGCCCCAGGGTTGCAGGGTGTGGGCAGCTGTCAGACTGGCCTCTCACTGGAGATATTATTAGCCCAGGAATGTACTACCCCTTAGCAGCGAGGGGGAGCCTAGCCCAGAGAGATGGTAGAGAGTCAACCTCAGGAAGGTCAGAATGACCTGGGTCCAAGTCATGAAGCCTCAGACACCTGCTGGCCACCTGACTCTGGGCAAATCGCTTGATGAGAGTTGCAAAGAAGGAACCCGATCTGCATGCAGAGAGGGAGTGTCCTCTTCCAGGAGGTTCCATCGACAGTAAGTAACAGGACCAGCCGCTGCCCTGATGGTTCTGTATCGGCCTGAGCTAGACCTCGCTATGGCTACTGCTGGCTGGGGTTTCCCTCACCCTGCTGTGACTCATTGGCCTAATGTTGCCCCTTGGCCACATTTTAGCATTAATTCGCTCTCCTTTAAGCGGAACTTGAAAACCACTCGGTGGCCTATATTTTAAACAAGATCATTTTACATGACTTGATTTGATTGGGTTGATCAAGATACGCCCCTTACTGGACTGACTCTGAATTCAGCGATGCCCCAGATGATTAGGGAAATGTAGGATTTCCTCGTTCTTTTCCTCACCCATGGTCCCCATACCGGCATTAGAAAAATGTGTGCCTTATGCCCCAGTCCATTGCAGAGGCTCTATCTTTGAATGGACAGACCTAGAGAAAGGCTGAGAGCTGCTAGAGAAACAAGCAAGCTCGCCCAGCAATCGGTTACAGTGCTGCTGATGTCCAGTGTTACAGCTCTCAACAGCTGAGTCTCTTTTGAGTGTGTTTATTATGTTACTTTGTGCAACGTCTTCCTACCTCTATTTGTATCCCCAGCATTGAATGCAGTGCATGGCACATGACAGGAGCATAATCAAAGCTGGATGACTGGCTGGCTAACTGAAGCCACACAGCTTGGCTGTGTCCTTTTCAAAAACCATATCATCTTTCCGACCACACTGATAGAGAAATTATTTCCACAATGAAAAAACTGGGTTCATGTTGTTTCCTTAGACAGTGCCCAGCAGACCGTTTGTTTGGGGAGTACATATGCGCACAAGGGAGCATTTCAAAATGCGGCCATGCTTAATTGGGGTAACCAGGACACATTGTGCCTTGGGGCTTGAAATGCAGCCATTTGCTCAGTCTATCAGGCCAGCCTTGCTCTCCCGTGTGGAGAAAGGGTGATCATCTCTCCTATGGAGTTACTTACAGATTTTTAAATAAACACACAACACAATTGCTGTGATACACTCTTTGACTTATGTCTCACAACAATAATTGTGGTTCTCTCCTTTCAGTTGTATGTCTCATAGTATATCACTTGCTCTTTGCGATGTTTGTCTGGTCTTACTGGAAAACCATCTTCACGCTGCCGATGAATCCTTCAAAAGAAGTAAGTTAAAGTTACGGTATATGAAAAGTTTATCTTCATCTGCAACTAAAGGGGCACAGTAGACAGAGCACTGACCCTGGAGTTAGGAAAACCTGAGTTCAAATCAATTTCTATGAAAAAGACTTGGGGATTTTAAGCTCAAAATGAGTCAACAGAGAGACGTGATGGCACCCAAAAATGCCCTTCTGGGCTACATCAGGAAGGGCTGTATGTGCTCAAAATGAAGGAGGGGATGGTCTGAATGGTGTTTGCTTGGATCAAAACCACAGCAAGAGCTCACTTCTAGGCACCCCATGTTAAGAAAGAACATAGAAGTCTGGAGCACATCCATCAGAAGGGCCCTAGGAAGGTTTGATGACTGGAGAAGATTCCATATAGAATTGGTTGAAGGCATTCAAAGGTCTGTCAAGGGGAAAAGAGAGTAGCTTTGATCTGTTTGGCACCAGAAGGCAGAGCCAGCAGCAATGGGGGTAGGAGGGTCGGGGAATTGCCAAGAAACCAATTTAGGTTTGATATCAGTAAATATTTCCTAACAATTTGAGCCATCCAAAAGTGGGATTCAATTCAATAAACATGTATTAAGTGCCTACTACGTGCCAAGACACTGTGCTAAGTGTTGGAGTTACAAAAAGAGGCAAAAGGAGCTTACGGTCTAACGGGAGAGACAAAATGCAAGCAAATATATACAAAGCAAATTCTGTACAAGACAAATAGGAAATCACTAAAAGAGGGGTTAGGGAAGGCTTCCTATAGAGGGTGAGATTTCAGTTGAGACTTAAAGGAAGCCAGGGAGGCCAGTGGTAGGAGCAGAGGAGGGAGAGTGTCTCAGGTATGGGACAGCCAGAAAAATGCCCAGAGCTGAAAGCTGGAGTGTCTTGTTATGGGGTGAGCCAGGAGGCCAGGATCACTGGATCGAAAAATACGTGGTGGGGAGTAAGACTGGGAAGGTAGGAGAGGGCAGGTTATGAAGGGCTTGTGTTTGCTTCTGGAGGCAACAGGGAGCCACTGGAGTGTATTGAGAGGGGGTAACATAGTCAGACCAATGTTTCAGGAAAATCCCTTTGGTGGCTGAATGGAGGATGGACTGGAGGGGGGAGAGACTTGAGGCAGGCAGACCCACCCCCCAGCAGCCATTGCAGTAGTCCAGGCATGATGGGAGGAGGGCCTGCACCAGGGGGGTAGCAGTGTCAGCATCTCTTCTGACCTGCTGCAGAGGTGAAATCAGCAGGCCTTGGCAACTGCTTGGATATAGGGGGATGAAAGATGCTGAGGAGTCCAGGATAAAACCTAGGTCTTGAGTCTAAAGGACTGGAACGGGATGCTTTGTGTTCTCCACTCACTGGAGATTTTAAAATGGCAGGTGCATGATCACTTGTAGGGGCTTTGTTGTTTTTAAATAGGCTTTTTGAATGTCTCTTGATTTTTCCATCCCCTCAGTTTCTCTCACTTCTGGGGGATCTCATAGAGGGGATTTTTAGTCAGATGGGAGTTGGATTGGAGGGCCCTTTCAACTCTTGGGTTCTGTGATCCTTCCTTGTTGCTTGAATGGTTCTTTGGATTCCATTTCTAAAGAACAGATTGGCAAGTTTCTGAGCTGTCCATAGTACATAGCACTGTCTTGGGCCCTAAGGGGAGACAAGAGAGTCAGTTAGAAATGATCCTCACTTGTGAGCAGCCTGAAGCCTAACCCAAGGCATGTCAAGTAGAAATGTAGGCTAGGCTGGAGACGACTGTCAGGTTGGTGACATCAGAATGCATGGAAGCTTTCAGCGCACACTTTGAGATAGGAAGGAGAGGATTTGGCGGGTCCTCCTTGTTCTTTCAGGCCTCGGGTCTGCAAGGGCATTTGTGATGTCCTGTTGTCCTTTGCTTTCACTTTCTAAATGACCCTTGGCCTGGGGGTAGATGGGATCTGAGGAGTGGTGGGAAATAAAGGGTTGAGCTGCGCCAGAGCAGCCATGAAAGGCCCTAAGAGGGTGGGAAGAAGAATTCTCTGTCTCTAGAATCATCTCATCATGATGGACTCAAAGTGGCACCCATTCAAGAGGGTGTGTAGCCCTGGGCAGCCTGGATTCGAATAGGCTGAGGCCAGACAGCCAGCTGAGCACAGACCCCAGAGATGGGGGATTAGCAGTTCCTCCTTATCATTAGTTTTTCACTGTATTTTCAAGGAATTTCTTTTCAAACTTTGTGGCAGTGTACATCATCCTTGGGCATGAGATGGTTCTGGGAGGTGGGGGAAAGAAGGGATACATAGCCCCCAACAAACTCATTAAAAAGCCATGTCCCAAAGGCATTCGGAGTGCCTGCTGTATTCTCAGCATAGTTAGGTTTTGTGGAGAACAAAAAACCAAGGGGCAGGTAGGTGGTGCAGTGGATAGAGCACCGGCCCTGAAGTCAGGAGTACCTGACCTGACCTGAGTTCAAATCCAGCCTCAGACCAAACACTTGACACTTACTAGCTGTGTGACCCTGGGCAAGTCACTTAACCCCAACTGCCTTAAAAAAAAAATACAGAACAAAAAACCAAGAGGCAAAACAGCTAAAGTAGACCCTCCCTCTCAATCCCTTTTACTGAGAGTTTTGTTAACCAGTGGCATGGAGGCATCACCCAGAGGGCCCTAGCTCTGGACACAGGGGACATCTGGGTTTAAATCCTTCCCTGACACTTAGTATTACTATCTTGGCCAACTTTCCCTGGGCCTCAGTTTCCCTCTCTGACAAATGATGGACTCAGTAGACCCAGAGATCCATTCCAGCTCCAGGTTTGTGGTTCTCTGCTCTTGGGTTAAGTTCCCTTGTCCCCGCCCGACCCATTTTTCAAGAGGATTATACCCAGAGAATGAATTCAGTAGACTTGTAATTTCTAATTAAAACAAAGTCACTTAGAAGGCAAGGCCACACATTGGAAAACTCCATCATTCTGCTTTATCCATAATCTTAAAGCGATAGTTGGAGGCAAAATGCATTTTGTGTTTATACACATTGAAAAAGCATTCCTTTACCCCGATTTACAATGAGTGGAATTTGTAGGAGTGACCACCTTTGGTTTGAGACCCACACGAATGGAGCCCCAGGTGGCATGACTGGAATCTTTCTTTCTCCCTTAAGCCGAGGAGAGCAGTCTGACCCTGGACCATCCATTCTAGTCCTGGCCCTTCCTCTGCAGCATGTCGGCATGCAGTTGTTTCAGCCACTTCCGACTCTGGGACCCCATTGGGGGTTTTCTTGGCAAAGATACTGGACGGGTTTGCCATGTCCTTCTTCAGCTCATTTTACAGATGAGGAAACTGAGCCTCTGGGGCCTCAGGAGCCTCTGGAGCCTGGGTTGGTCCGGTCCATTCAGGAGTCCCCCGAAGGAACACAAATTCCCCAACTCTTGGGCCCAGTCAGTTAGGACTGCTTCTTACAGAAACTAGAGCTGTTGGGATTCCCGACGTTTTCAGAGGAAGACTTGGTCATTTCCCTTTATCCCTTTTCAACCTTCAGCAGCAAAGGCCTCTCTAAGGGGATGAATATGAGGTAATTTAGCATCCACACCAGGGAAGGGTAATGGAGAAATCCTTATGTGTCCAGATGAGATTATGTCTTGTTTTTTAATATCATCTTCATTTCCACAACAAGAATAAAAAGAAAACACAACCAGATGAAGCCTAGAATAGGTCCTCCCATGGTACACATACTACACACACTGTTATTTCATTATTAATATGGTTAGGGACTTTTTTTCCTTTTAGCTAAACCAGATGGGACCGGTGAGTTGCCATTTCTTTGACAATACTCATTACCCCTTATAATCATTTGCCAGTTCCATCTGTCCTACGCAGAGAAAGAGCTGCTGGAACGAGAACCTCGAGGGGAGACCCATCAGGAGATCCTTAAGCGCGCAGCCAGAGATCTTCCCGTCTACACAAGGACCATGTCTGGAGGTAAACCCCGCTCGCTTGGGTCTAGGGGGAAGGGGCATTGGCATGGTCCATCCTGGGTTCTTCGAGAAAGGGAACTGTAGACATTGAACATCATTTTAGGTTAGAAATAACAAGATTAAAGAACCTAAACTAATGGAACACACAGCATTAAATATTGTGCAAACATGTGGGAATTTCATTAAGTCTTTCGAGCTAGAATGCCAACATGATGTGTGAAGCAATGTCAGACGTGCTGTTGCCAATACGCCCTCTGACTTCCTTTCATTCTGCCTGCGCTGGTTGGATTCATTGAGGCTGACACCAAATCCTCCTCCACTGTTTGTGGGGGATGCGACTGCTCTTTAGAAGTGGGGCTAGCCGGCCCACATTTGGCAATACAAGAGGGGAAATTTAATTCGATGTGGGAAAGTGATGCAATCTTACTTTATTAAGGCAACAGTCATGCACCAGAAATTTTGTGTTCATATGCATATGGCATGGGGGGAAGCAGTCATTTACCCAGCTTTTTAATTCATGTGAATTTATTTTTTTGCCAGTGGTAGATCATTTCATAAATCTGTTAAGTGGGTCAGAGCTGCTGCAGGTGCTCAGTCTCCACACCCCATTGGCAGCCACCAACCATCGACTCTGGGGGTATTATCCTATAGGAAGAAAAGACCTAGATATCCCTTAGGTTGGGATCTGAAACAATGTTTCTATTTATAGTTCAACTCAGTATGAAGCACCTACTATGTGTAAAAGCCTGGGGAGATGAGGAATAGTCAGCACTAAGCACCTCCCACCCCACCCACCCCTGACCAAACTGGGAATTTCCAGGCAGAGTCAGGCTTCATTTAGTTGCCAAGTTATGTGGGGGGTAAGGCATTACTAATATAGGGGGGCTCCCAGAGCCCCCAGTGGTAGGGACAGTCACAGGAAGAAGATGATCATAATAAGCACTAAACTTTCAGAGTATTACTAAAGGTTTGCAAAGAAAGCCCTTTACCTGTCCTGAATTACCTCATTTGACCCTAAGCAAACATTCCTCCAAAGGAAGTATTAAAAGGACTGTTTTTACCATCGTACAGACAAGGAAACAGACAGACAGAGGGAGTGGGACAGAGGGGGATCTCAATCCCAGCCCCTCCTAGCGCCAGATGCAGGAGCCAGGTTCAGGGTTCATCTCAGGCTATGCCCCAGGGAAGGATGAGGCCACAAGGTCGAAGGAGAACAGGAGATGGCGCAGAGTAACCGTAACTGACACGTGGCAGACACTGGATAATCTCAAACTGGATTGCTCGGACTAGGGAGCCAGAAGCGGGGTCACAGGGAGCCCAGGGAGGGCAAAGGCTGGACTGGCACCTTCATCTGCCCAGCTCCCTGATCACTCCCACTGCCTTGATCCCAACCGGGAGGGGCCAGTGAGAGAAAATGACACTTTGGAAACAGGAGGGGAGAAGAGCCACTCAGAAATGTGGCCGGAGCTCCCTATTGCCCCACTCTCCCACTCTCCACAGCCTCTCTTCCCAACCTTCCCATCAAACCTCCCATGGTTCCACCAAACACAACCTTCTCCCCTAAGAATGCTGCATCATATTTCACTGAAAAAATGGAGGCCATTTGCTGAGGATTCCCTCTTCTGTCTTCCTCTTCCTCCTCCCCCTCTTCCTCCTCCCCCCTCCTCTTCTTCCTCTTCATCCTCAATTCACATCACTCAGATGCCTTCCCCTACCATCTCTGCCCTCCCTGTCTCTCATGAAAAGACCATTCTCCTTGCCAAGGCAAACCCCTCTAGATGCTCAAATGATCCCATTGCATCCTGTCTTCTCTAACAGACAGCCCCTCTGTCCTTCCCTGCCCCACCCCTCACATTTAGCTTCAATCTCTCCCGGTCTTCTGGCAGCTAGCTGGTACAGTAGAGATAGCAGCCTAAATTCAGATCCGGCCTCAGACACATGCAAGTTGTAAGACCTTGGACAAGTCTGTTTCCCTCAGTTTCCCCAACTGTAAAAAGAGGATAAGAGCACCTACCTCGAAAGATTGTCATGAGGATCAAATGAGATAATATTTATAAAGTGCTGAGAGCCATGCCTGGTAAGTGCTCTATAAATGCTATTATAATTATTATTACTGATTGCTTCTTTCCTGCCTATACACACACACCCATGTCCCATCATCCACCGAAAAAACCTCCTTACTAGCTCTAAATATCCCTGCTAGCTAGCAGCCCTTTCCTCTCCTCCTGGAGAAGGTCGCCTCTCATAGGTGCCCCCACTTTCCATCTCCGGCCTTTCTGCAGTCTGGCTTCTGACCTCATCATTCCCCCAAAACCACTCTCTCCAAAGTCATTTGTCAGAGCCAATGGCCTGTCCGAGGTCCTCTGTCTCCTTTGCTGGATCTTCATCACGCTTACGCCGGCCTCTGTCAGGGGTCCTCTTCTCTGCTCACTTGGTGATCTCATCAGTTCCCATGGGTTTCAAGATGAGTCTCAGATTTACCTGAGAGAGAGCTCTTAATCTCTCCTGACACCCCAGCTGTAGGTCGCTAACTGCTTTTCAAGCAGCTCGAACTGCTGGAAACACCATAACGCCTTAAACTCATCACCCAAAATAGAACTCATTGTCCTTCCACAGGGAGAGGGAAACCGCCCTCCTCCATTCCCCAGTGCTTGATACCCAGGCGTCAGCCCAGGTTCCTCACTAACTCTCGCCCTCTCCGCGCATATCCAAGCTGTTGGCAGTGCTGGTGACTGCCTTTGCAACCTCACTCGAACCGCTCCCTTCCGTCCTCCGAGCCTGCCGCCTCTCTGGCGCAGACCCTCACCTCCTCACGCCGGGACCTTTTGCTGTTTGTCCTTTCTTCTCCAAGCGGATCGATGACATTGCGATGTGATGGTTGATGTCCTGACTTGCCCGTGAGTTGGATTTAAGTGAGGCAGAGCTGCGCCAGGTGTTCGGCTTCACTCTCTCCTCCAGAGTCTGTTACAATGGCTGCTGGGGGGGGGGGGGTCTGCCTGCCCCAAGTCTCTCCCCTCCCCAGTCCTTCCTCATCAGTCACTAAGATGATTTTCCTAAAGCCCAGGTCCGACCATGCCACCCCCCTACTCAGTAAACTCCAGCGGCTCCCTCTCATCTCTAGGAGCCTCTACAAAATGCTTGGCCCTCGGGGCCCTCCATCACCTGCCTCTCCTACCTTCTGGGGCTTCTGATGCCTCACTTTCCCCACAGTACTCTCGGCTGCAGGAACACCGGCCTCATCAATCTTCCTGGAGCACCACATTTCATCCGCCGGTTCTGGGCATGCTCTCTGGCCCCTGCCCCCACTGCTCACCTCCGCTGCTGGCTTCCCTGGCTTCCTCCAGGGCTCAGTTCAAAACCTACTTATCTTGTTGGCACGCAGTTAGTTGCCTACCCCGTCGGCAGAGAGGGCTAAGAGGGCAAGGGCCCTGATTACTGTCTTAACCCTAATCCTCTCCTTGATTAAATGCTTGTGGGCAGACAGAGGATCTGAATAACGATTCTGCTCAACCTTTCTCCTCCCCCTCCCATGAGCCCCAGGCATCAGCTGGAGGTGACTGAGAAAGGGTGAAGTTTCGGCCTCTCCCAGCTGGCCTCAGGGCAATCCCGCTCCCAGGCCTTTACCTCTAGTCGTAAAGATTCAGACCCTCCAGCTATTCTCTTATCTTGGTTATAGACTCTACAGGCTGTAATCTATTTGAACAAGGGAGTTTCCACACTGGCAAAATTGTAGGTCTTGGACAGGCTGGCACATATATACTAATATGTCCTACATTTACACATGGACATAACTAGCCACCAGTCCTAAGAAGTAACAGTAGCAGGTGACCCTGGGCAAGTCACACCCCCCCCTTGATTCTGTTTCTTATCCCCAAAAGCAATCAACAGACCAGCCAAAGTTGGCTTGAACACAACACCACCACTGTGGTCAGAGCAAACAAAAGAATGTCTCTGCTCAGTTTGGGGAGGAAAAAACGTCTCTTTGTTAACCAAGCTAAACAGAATTACAGCTCTGCTCAGCCTGGACGTCGCCCCAGTGGTTGGAGTCTCCCAGGCCACAAAAATGGACTCAGTGGGCAGCACTACCCAGGTCATGAGTCTGCTCTCTTCAGACCTATATGCTTAACCAAAAGACAAGCCATCACACAAGGCCTTGCTGGACGCATGCTCATATAGCCACCATCTTTCTTATCACTAGACAGCTTGGGGCCACCACAGTACACAGAGTGCCGGGCCTGGAGTCCAGAAGACTTGGGGTCAAATCCAGCCTCAGTTGCTTACTAGCTGGGTGACTCTTCACCTCTGTCTGCCTCAGGGAAGGAAATGGTCCTAGGTCTGATCCTTGAGGGACGATGGGGTTTTAACAAGTGGAGAAGAGGGGATGGACTGAAAACTAGAGTTATTATTTTGCTATTGTGACTCAACCACCTTCACCCCCCAGTGGAAATGGTGCTACTTGATTCTCTTACAATTAATGACCCGCAGGAATAAGGGGCTGTGTGCCCTTTGATGAGCTAGGATTCCTTCTGGCTCACGATTGGGTCATAGAATAGGAGATTCTGTGGCACCTGGAATGGAAGCTCAAGGTCATCTGGTCCAACTTTTTCACTTTACAGGAGAGGAAAGTGGAAGGTGGAAGGTCTTAGCCAAAATCCCATAGGGAATAAGTGAGTGGAAGAGCCAGGATTCAAGCCTAGGTCCTCTGATACCAGTTCCAGCATCACCGTTGTATCATGCTGCTGGCCACCATCCTGCTAAGGCAGAATGGCAATTTCCTTCCAAGGTCGCTCACTCATCTGGGAATCGGAGGCAGGCATTCCTTCCTTCAATAGCTGGAAGCCAGGTGTAGTTTCCAGTTTGGTAGGGAAGAGGAGGAGGGTCCGTGCAGGCTCCAGGTCTGCTGCCATACACAATCGCTCCTGGGTTCAAGGTGGCCAGTAATGATTGGTGGCCTTATTGCCACATAATGACCACGTCCTCTCTGTGGCCAAGAAGGCATGACTCATTTATCTGGAAGGAGATGCTGTATTCTGCATGTGACTTCAAGGCAACATGTCGGCATCCCTTCTGTGGACTCTGGTCACTCCACTGACCATGGGAGACTTCCAGTTATGCAAAAAAGCAGTTCCCATCCTTGGGGAAAGCCTTCCTCCCTGGAGGCTCTGCAGCACAGAGGCCAGGCTAGAATCAGAGGGCCTGGGTTCAAACCCTGACTCTGACACCCCCATGTAACTTTAGGCTACTTGCTTCACTTCCTCAGGCCTCAGTTTCCTCATCTGTAAAATGAGGGCATTGGATTAGATTATCTCTAAAGTTCCCTCCATCTCTAGGTTCAGGGCTCTGTTATATGATTTGTGGGTAAGTAATTCTCTCTCTGTCTGTCTCTCCCCTCTCTCTCCTTCCCCCTCCCCCTCCCTCCTCTCTCCCCTTCCCCCTCTTTCTCCTTTCCTTCCTCTCTTTCCCCCTTTCCCTTCCTCCCCTCTCTTTGTCACTCTATGTCTCTGTCTCTACCCCCCCTTCCCTCCCCAAAATAAAAAATAAGCCAGTTGTGATTTTGGAAGAATGCTCATACAAGCTGCTTTTTCTAAACAAATTTTCATAAAATGGTTTACTAACTAATTGTGTGATCGACTGAATGCTGAATTCAAGGTTAAATAGATGTTTCTGTTCTTAGCAATCCGATATTGTGACAGATGCCAGCTCATAAAGCCCGACCGATGTCATCACTGTTCCGTCTGTGATAAGTAAGACGACTTTTACGTTTCTCTTTCCAAATTCCCTAGAAGGGCTGAGAGTTTTCAAGGGAATGGGCAGAAACTGTTTAAATGTCTAAATGCCTGTTGAAATGTCACCTTCAGCCCCGCTGTCTTTGCATTTCCCTTTCTCTGTTTCTTGTCTTTTTTTCCTTCCAATTCGTGACTGGGAGTTTCCACAGTGGGTGGGGTTCACCTGTGTTATAGTGATGTATATCAACTCAGTTCTGTCCTCAGCTTCCTCATCTCTAAAATAGGGGGTTGAAAGAGACCTTGGAAGGCCCTTCCAGCTCTCAAATCTATGCCATGATTAAGCACAGACTGTGTGCTAAGCAGTACATTAGGATCCGGGCATATAAAGACAAAATGAAGCAACTCCTGACCCCCCCAGAGCCTTGTACTACTGGTAAAGCCCCCAGACTAGTGCACCTTTCACTGGCTTTCTTTGAAACACAAAGGAAATGATCTATTTAAATAGTCTCTGTAAAGACAATTTAACTGAACAAGTAGCAATTTAGCAAACTCTTGCCATCCTTGTAAAAATGGTCCATGGCAATTCCATCCATGGCTAAGACACAACAAATTACGGTCTTAATAAATACTATGTCTTTAGCGTGATAGAAAATACATAAGATGTCTCCAAGTCTTATTGAAGTTTTAAACTTGAATAGTCTTTCATGGGTTAAAACTACACTAGGCCATTGGCCAAGACACCCTTGCCTTGACTTTGCTTAGTGCTGGCAGTCATGAGAAAAACTAGTCCCAGACTGAAAGCCACTCTGTGGATGTCACATTATTTCTGTCTGATGTGGTGGGATCATGCATGTGCATGTGTGGGTATGGTTTTTTTTAATGTCAATGTCCTCAAATGGAATATTGGTGTATGGACCAATTCCATGTTTAAGATCATGCTTCCATTGGTAATATGTGTTTGCTTGATAGGACTTTTACCATTAAGCAGCTTTTCAGGTCATCAAAATCCAAGCTTACATAGCCCAAGGTACCAGTGCTGTGTGTTTAATGTGTGTGTGTGCACACACGTGCATGGGCATGTGCGTGTGTTGCCTTTTAATGATTTTGTGATTTCACCATGCATCTGTTTCGGGGGGGTTTTGGGGTTTTTTGCCTTATTAGATGTATTTTGAAAATGGACCACCACTGTCCTTGGTGAGTACAACTTGTATCTGTGACTCTTTCTTCCTTCCATGTGTGAATTTGAATTTGTGAAGTAAATTTAAATAGATGATTCATGTATAGGAAGAGTTGTCATGTTTGGGCTTGAACCACCAAAGGGTTCCTCTGGGCCCAGTCACAGGGCTTTATTCTCAGCACGGGATTTGTTCCCATATATTTCAAGAAAGAGAAGTCTTGGGCTAGTTTTCACTTTCCAGAGTCCTGAAATCTGGCTGGAGAGAGAGCAGCAGTCAGGTGAGTAGGGCTGCTCTCCCCATTTTCTCCCAGACTCCTGGATCTGCCTAAAAGCACTTCCTACTTCAGCCCGTGTTCTTATTGACCAGGATGTTGGTGGCTGGCACTGAGAAGCAGTAAGGTAGTGCAGTGGTAGGTGGGCACACATGAACAAGGGATGCGCAAAGAGGCAATTCTTTAAGTGGCTCATGATACTTAAAACAAATGATAAACCTGCAGAATTCAGAGAGGCATAGGAAGACTCTTCTGACAGGATGCAGAGCAGAGAAAGCAGAGCCCAGAGAGTGATGCATGCACACACACACACACACACACACACACACACACACCCAAGAACACTAGGCTTAACTGTTGACAATTGATAATGTCACTGCTGGTCAGGCACTGTACTCTGTAACAGCATTTGGCTTTTCATCAGGAGATAGCTGCTCTATACACACGTACAAGATATACGGTTCCTGCCATGGGTCTGTCACCTCATTGGTGTGGACACCAGTGACCCCAGTGGTACAGCCATGCCTTCTTACCGGGTGCAGCCCCTGCCTCCATTTCCTCTGTAGTCCTCCAGAGGAACCACCCACCATGTTGTGGTAGCCTTCCCTGCCCTCTCTCACCATGTGTGAGGCCAGCAGAGCACCCAGGCTATCTGTAGGCCATCCCTTGTTCTTTCTGTATGACCAGCCCACCTCCTTTTCCGCTATGTTAGTACCAACTGCTCCCCTTCCCTTTGCCCCTTGAGTGACCTTTAACTTAAATTCTTCATTCCTAGTAGCAATGCAAGGCAGTGCTTGAGTCATTCCAAGCCGTGGGCCATTTCCCAAAGACAAGTCAGCCCACCCCCTTCTGCCTGCTCTGTTTTTGACCCAGCTCATGGGCTCTTTGCCCAGTCTTGTTCGGAACAGGCTCTGATGGACCCTCTGAGAATGCCCCCCCCCCCCATGCTATCTATCTCAAAGTAGAGACGACAGCCATTCTTCCTCCTCGTGGATGAGCAGGCCAACTGCAGGTCTTGGCTAGGAGACTCAGCAGCATCCCCAGACAAGATGCAGCCCAAAGTCATCTGCAAACAGTTACACCTGCAGCACCTCCCCAACTCTGTCAGTCTGTCAGCCACGAGCATTGGGAGAGGCTCAGAGATCTGGAGGTGGAAGGTCCCGCTGCGGATGAAGAAAGAGCATTTGCTATAGAGACTGTACAGATCTTTTCCCTCCTTCCTCTATCTGTCATCCTCCTTTCAGAGTCTTCCTTAGACTCACCCCCTCAGGATGGCTTGGCTTGGCTCAGTTGGGGCTTTCGTTGGGTTTTCTTTGCCTCGTTTTCACCTTTGCTACTTCTGGGTGTTTCGAGAGGAGACTCTGCTCGTGGTTGTTACCAACCTCTGTAAGATTTTACTGACAGCTCTCTATTCTCAGTCAACATGGTCTTAGCTGCTGCTCTCTCTCCATTGGGCAAGGAGGTCTGAAGCAGTTTCTACGTTCCTTTGATCCCCTTGTTGTGGAGATTGGTGGGGGTTAAGAAATCTCATCAGGAAATGACGAAGGATGTTACCTCACTTCTCTTACCCGTTTTTTGGCTTCTTTACATAGAGCAGCCGAGAGCTGCCTCATTATCACATCACAACTTCTTGTTTTCATCCTCCTGATTTAGCACTGCTGTCTTTTGTAGGTGATCTGACTATACACAAACTGTCAGTTTGGAAATCCCTTCCACCTCAATAACGAGTTATTTTCTCTTGGTTCAGATAGCCATTTCCTTTCTCTTTTGACATGCTATTTGGTGCTCACAATATCCAATATCCATGAGTCTTAAAGAAAATATTCATGATATATAGATACACATCTTCTACCTGGCCTGTGAGCCTTTCACTCCTGAAACCTGAACAACATTTTTCAACTTATTTTTCACTGTTTTCCTCCATTATCTATACTTTTACACTGAACTCACTGAATATTCCTAGATCACAGGCTTCTAGATGAGAGACCGCTGGGCCCATCAAATTCAGCTTCCTCATTTTATAGATGAAACTGAGGACCAGTGAGGCATTGGGACTTTTCTGTGGTCCCATGGATAGCACCAGAGGCAGATCTGAAAGAGGGTCCTTTGACTCCAGACATTCCAAGCAGATGGAGACTTCCCTGGCAGGGTCTCATCAAAACTTCCATGGAATCTCTGCAGCAGCGCTGCTGCATAAGCTACATAATGTTGCTGACCATCTTTTAACAAGTGTTTCTCATGAGCGTCGCACCATGACCAAGTGCGTCGTGGAATCATACTTCTTGTGGTCTTCCGACTCTGTCTCTCTCTTCTCCAGCCATCCCTCAGGCCTGGAATGCTCTCTCTCTTCTGCTCCGACCACTAAGCTCCCTGGCTTCCTCTCAGTCCCATCTTCTGCAGAAAGCCTTCTCCAGCCTCTTTCCTTCCCGTGCCTTTCCTCTCTTCATTGTTTCCTATTTATCCTTTTTGCTTGTAGCCCTTATTAGACCGTGAGTTTCTTGAGGACAGGGATTGCCTTTTGCCTCTTTTTGTATCCCGGCACTTAGCACTGTGCCTGGCACTTAGTACAGCTTAATAAATATTGATAGGTTGATGAGAAAGTCAAGTTTCTTCCCCCTTTATTGGCTTCTCCTCTGGCAAAGCTGTCATCCATCCACTCTTTC
This sequence comes from Vombatus ursinus, assembly GCF_900497805.2. NCBI lineage: Eukaryota > Metazoa > Chordata > Mammalia > Diprotodontia > Vombatidae > Vombatus > Vombatus ursinus. The sequence goes on from NW_020949971.1 coordinate 2,039,321, forward strand.
ATTCTTCTTCATCTTCCTTTTGTCTTCTGGCAAAATGACAAGTGTGACAGGTTGGGTTCCTCACTGCTCAGTGGACAAGGATCTTCGTACTCTCTGCTACTCTGCCGCCATCTTGGCAGAAGTAGATGGGGCCCCACAGAATGGGGGCCATTTCCTGCTTTTCTTTGTTTCATGGCTTGCTGCCCTAATGATTCATTGCCAGTGGGCTCCAGAGATGCGCCTCTGCTCACTTATCGATGCGCCTCCGCTCGCATATCGATGCAGGTCATCAGAAAACAAACCTAGTCCAATGCTGGGTGTGTCCCTGAGGATCTCCCAGTGTGGTGGGCCCTTCCAGAGTTTGTACTTTCTGCTGGCAAAGCCTTGTAGTGTCAAGGTCACCTCTGGGCCAAGATGAGGCCTTGGAGCAGGACTCTAGGGAGGCTTATTTTTCTGTTACTGAAACAGAATGTAACAATAAGTTTTCAAAAGGAACAGACATCTGTGCTCAAAGCAAGCTCATGCATTTTTTCAAAGGTACTCGCTGCATTCTCGGTTCACCAAATGACGCGTGAGAACAAGAATAGCGAGTTCTTGTCCTACAGATCTCTCCGAGCATGAAGTGGATTTGTTCTCAGGGGAACATTCCCAAGCTTCCTGACCTTGGCAGTCAGGAGAGCACCCAAGCAGGGTTGGTGCCTTGGGGTCCCCCCTGGGCAGAGTTAGGCCTGATCTCAGGCTGGGGAGAAGAAGCTTCCACTTGGGTTCTGGCCCCACAGTTACCAAGCTGGCAAGGCCAATGGAGGGGGCAGTCAGCAGCAGCCAAGCGGCCGGGAGGGTGGTGGAGGGGAGATGGGACATAGACCCGGAAAACTTTTTGAGCCGGGCATTCACGGGCTTTCTGGCTCAAGGGCAGAGCAAGGTGGGGGAAGATGGTGAATAGACCCAAGGTGGGGGGATCTCCCCTGGTCTTTGGGTTGTACATATGTGGACCTTTTTTTTCTTTTTTTAGGCAATTGGGTCACACAGCTAGTGTCAAGTGTTTGGTCTGAGGCCAGATTTGAACTCAGGAACTCCTGACTTCAGGGACGGTGCTCTATCCACTGCACCACCCAGCCGCCACTATATGTGGACCTTTCAATGTACATATGTTGTCTCCCCCATTACAATGTCTTTGTCCCCCCAGCCCTTAGCCCCATACTTGACCCACAGCAAGCACTTAAGGAATGGACAGTGATTGCTAAAATAATAGTAATGATATTATTACTGTTGTTATTATAGTGTGCGTTTCTATAGGGCTTTAGGATTCGCAAAGTGCTTTACACACACATATCATTTGATCCTCACAACGACCCTAAGAAGCAGGGGCTCATGTTTTTACAGATGAGGAAACTGAGGCTCAGTGACTTGCCCAGGGCCACACAGCTAATGAGTGTCTGAGATCACATTTGAACTCAGGTCTTCCTGCCTCCAGGCGCTCTGTGCATCATGGTGCCACCTAGCTGCCTCTCATAAGCTGCCTTTACAGTTGTTCTGTCCAGTGGAAGGCCAGGTGCCTTCTGGGGTTGTTTCTGACACTGCTCTGTGTCTACATAGAAACCCCAGAGCTCTGGAGCTCATCCCCCAGGCCCCTCTGCCTTTCTCAGAAGCATGCTGGCACTTAGTAGAAGTCTGGTGCTTTTCTCATTTCCTCACATGGGGTTGGGGGCTTCCTGCCCAAGTCAGAAGTCAGAGGCACTCCTCAAACTCAGCCAGGCCCTTCCTCTCTCCTGTGACGGCCAGAATGCGACCACCATCCTGGGCTCCCCTCACACGTCAGAGCACGATGACACGGAGTTTCCAGCTGTCTCCCTGCTCAGTTGTCTGTTGTAAAGATTTTGTGAGGGCTGTTTGTGCCAAATGCAAAAAAAACAAAACAAAACAAAACAAAAAAACAAGCAAGGATCTTCCTTTGTGTGAGCTGTGCCTCCACAGAAGCAGATTGCGGCACCTCCCAACAGTCTAAAACCTCACCCATCCATGACCCTGGTCTTCAGACTGAAATGGCAGCCTCATGGGCTTCCTCCAATTTGGTGGGACCTGTGTTCCCTCCCTCCTCATCCCACAGCATACTACAGTAGAATATTGAGAAAGACACCCACCCACTCTCAGGTTAATCACTGAGCCCAAGATTGAAAGGATCACAGTGTTTATGGATGGGAGGGACCTGCCAGACTTTGTAGTGTGGCTCCATTTCACAGATGAGAACTGAGGCTGAGAAATGGGAAAGGCCCTGGCCAAGGACACAGAGATGGTACATCACAGAAGGTCTGCTAGTTCTTTGCACTGCTTGCTGTCCTGTTCTTAGTGCTTACCTTGGCAAGCAGCCTTCTGTGTGGGAGTCAGAAGGGCTGGGATAGTACCTGTTGTACCCCTCCCCTGCAGGATAGAGCTATGCCCTTGACACAAAGGCCTGGGGAAGTGGGAGAGGGAGGGGGAAGGGGATAGAAGTCACTTCTGCCCGTCCCAAAGAAGAGTTTGCTTAGCAAAGGCAAAAGGGAGCAGTGATGTCCTGCTCCAGCACCCAGGGGGTGCAGCAGTAGAGCTGGGAGGGCCCTCAGGATCCTCTAGTCAGACCTTCTCTGTGTGGGAATCTTGGCTGGAAGACCAGAGCAAGCCGTCATTGATGGATCTCACACACCCTGCCCCCCTTCCCTTCCCTGTGGGCCAGGCTTCCCAAAAGACAGGCGAGGTTGTAGGATTGGATGTGGAGGATTCGTCTTCATTCTAAGCGGTGTGGTGGATAGAGCACCAGGCCTGAAGTCAGGAGGACTCCTCCTCCAGAGTTCAAATCTGGCTTCAGACACGTAATAGCTGGGTGACCCTAGGTAAGTCACTTCACCCTGTTTTTTCCTCATCCTCAGTTTCATGAGCTGGAGAAGAAAATGGCAAACCACTCCAGTATCTTTGCCACAAAAGCAAACAAACAAAAACAGCAAACAAACCCAAATGGGGTCATGAAGAGTTGGACACAACTGAAGACTGAACAAATGTTTACAGAACTTTATGGGTGTGAGGTGATAGGCAGCCTCACTAACACAGAGATCAACAGAGAAGCAAGACCCTTCCAACTCCCCGTGGGTAACAGTGCAGGAAGTATAAGGCTTTAGGTGACGGAACACCGTGGTGCCCAAAGAGCCGGCCTCAAAGTCAAGAAGACCCAGGTTCAAATCCTGCCTCCAGGTGACCCTGGGCCAGTCCCTTCATCTCTTAGTGGTTCTCTGTAGGCAATCCTCTAAGACCGTATGCTGCAGAAGAGGTGCTGACCTGCACTGGTAGAGAGAGCGTCCTCCCCTGGGAGTTCCCTACATCAAGCAAATCACCGGTGATCAAGTCCCTAGCCCTACACTTACAGGGCACTGATCTGAACATAGATCTCTTCTGTATAAATGTCTCCTGTTGATTTAGCACGGAGAAAGCTGAGAAAGGGGCCTTGGGCCATGCAAACTGGCACTTTTAATGCTTATAGTGAGCAAAAAGAAAAGGCGTCTAGGGCCCTAAGACCAGATTTTCACAATGTCCTTTCTGTTGTTTCGTTGCCAGGGTGAACAATTGTGTCGGATTCTCAAATTACAAATTTTTCCTCCTTTTCTTGGCTTATTCCCTTCTCTACTGCCTGTTTATCGCTGCAACCGATTTACAGTATTTTATCAAGTTCTGGACAGTAAGTGTTTCCTGTAACCGGGGGAGGGAATGTACAGGGAGAAATCCCGAACTGGCAAGATTCAGCCATGACAATCAGATTGCTTTAATGTTTCTGACTCAACAACAGCTGGCCAAATAGGCCCAGAATTGTATCAAACTGTTTTATTAGCATCCTACGAGAAAGGGCACCTTCTGTTTCTATGCCCTGCCATGCTCATAGATCCCTCTCACACTCCCTTCTCTCTGGGATTTCGAGTATTTTGCCCAAGAGTATTCTCCTGGGTTTACAAAATAGAGTATTTTCCTTGAATCGCTACAATAGCCTTTCTTTGGGCATAGATATCGATTCTAATTAATGTGCCAAGTGAATGTGGAAAATGTAAATTATTTCCAAATTTTAAAAGTCAAGTATCAACTAGCTACATGTTGGGTCAAGTTTCTCAATGTAGCTAAACTCAATGTGTCCTTTCCACAATGCCTTTTCCCTTTCTTTTTTTCCCTTCCTTCTGTCCTTCCTTTCTTTCCTTTTCCTTTTTCTTTCCTTCTATTTTCCTTTTCCCTTCTTTTCTTTCTCTTTCTTTCCTTGATTCTTTCTTTTTTATTTCTTATTCTTTCTTTATTGTTCTTTCATTCATTCATTCATTATTTCTTTTTCTTTCTTTCTTTCTTTCTTTCTTTCTTTCTTTCTTTCTTTCTAGAATGGCCTTCCTGATACCCAAGCCAAGTTTCACATCATGTTCTTATTCTTTGCGGCTGCCATGTTCTCCGTCAGTTTGTCTTCTCTTTTTGGCTACCACTGTTGGCTGGTTAGCAAAAACAAGTCTACCTTAGGTAAGTGACACCATTTCTTGTAGATCACAACAGCTTTCTAGGATAGAAAGGTAGGATTCATTGGTAGGATACCAATGAATTTCTGTCCTTTCCTTGAGGCTCATTGTGGTGATCGCACCCAGCTCATTCACCAATGCAGACTGCAGCCCTTCTCTGCCTCAGCAGATGGTTTCATGGGTCCTGTGGCCAAATGACAGACACTGGTCACCTGGTGGCCTGGCTCTGAGCCTCCCTCTTTGAGCTGACCATGTGCTTCCAACTCCATACCTTCTAGCTCAGTCTGCTGAGGAGAGCTTGTGTGCTTGTGGGCCTCAGAGAACCCTGGAGCAACTTCTCTCACAAGGAGGCCCCAAGGGCACACCGGGTGGAGGGCTGCTCTCAACTTCATTGAAAATTGCATTGTGGGAAATTCTGTCTTTCTATATGAATCCGAAACACATCCCGTCCCTTCCCATCAGCACAGCCTCAGCACCTAAGCCTTGGGCCAGAGCTAACCACACCTCTTGTGGGCCAGCCAAGGCATTCAAAGACGTTTCCCTGAACAGGTGCAAGGCTGGTCCTTTCCCCATTGATGCTCTCACTTTCTCTTCTTGCCTAGAGGCTTTCAGAAGTCCTGTTTTTCGCCATGGAACAGACAAGAATGGCTTCAGCCTGGGATTCAGCAAAAACCTGCGCCAGGTGTTTGGGGACGAGAAGAAGTATTGGCCATTACCCGTGTTCTCCAGGTGTGCAGCTCTTCTGAACTGTTTGTGAGGCAGGGATGACCTGGCCTGGGATTGTTTCCCATGTGCATGGGAGACAGTGTGAGAGTGCGGGAAGAGCTGACTGTGGTCAGAAGAGGTGTATTCAATTCTCACCTCTGGTGATTCATATCTGGGTGGCTGCGGGCAAGAAACTTCTCTCCCTGGCCTCAGTCTCGTGGACTTTGAGGTATTCTCCAGCTCCCGCCCTCTGATCCTCTAGAAGACCTTGGACTGGTCACTCCCCTAGTCTGAGTCTCAGTTTCCTCATCTCTACAATGAGAATCGTAGTACCCGTAATCCCATGAGGCTCCAGTGAAGCCCTTTTCTCATCAGGGGCCAGGCACCAGTCCTTGGGATCTGGGGTTACGTTGGCAGTGTTCTGTCCCCATCCCGGGGGCGATGCCTGCATGCACTGGCTCCACAAAGTGTCTTGGGCATGGAGGGTTCCGCTGCCTTTGGCCAGTCCACTGACGCCAGCCCTCTGTTTGCTTCCAGCCTTGGAGACGGGTGCTCCTTCCCCACTTGCCTCGTGAACCAGGATCTCGAGCAGCCATCCACTCCGGCCGGACTGACCCCAGCCATCAAAAAGTAAGTAACTGCCCATCCCAAGCCCGTTGGCGTGTTTCTTTGGGGCTCTCCTCAGAAGGCCGCTGAATGCCTCCAAGAGGTCAGGACGGTGGTTTGAGAACGACACCTTCTTCACAGTAGTGTCAACGGCGCTGGCCACCTGGGTCACAGGCAGAGCTTTAATGCACGAGAGCCTCGTTCCGGAGCTAAGAGAGGCCGTGAGGCCTCAGCTCCTTCACTTTACAGATGAGGGCACTAAGGCCCAGGGAGGGGCAGAAGCTCGTCCGAGGCCACACAGAGGATCCCAGGCTGGAAAGGACCCCAGAGACCACCGAGTCCAAGATACACACTTGACATATGAGGAAACTGAGGCTTAGAGAGACAGAGGGACTTGCGCAGGGTCATCTAGCTAGTGAGTATTGTGGCTGTTGTTCGGTTGTGTCTGGCTCTCCGTGACCCCATTTGAGGTTTTCTTGGCAAGATCCTGCAGTGGTTTGCCATGTCTTTCTCCGGCCCATTTTACAGAAGAGGAAACTGAGGCAAACAGGGCTAAGGGACTTGCCCAGGGTTGCACAGCTAGTAAGTGTCTGAGGCCAGATTTGAACTCCAGGCCCGGTGCTCTGTGCACGGTGGCGCCACCTAGCTGCCAGTAAGTGTTAGAGGTGAGATTTAAACCCAGGTCTTTTCCAGGTCCCACGCTCTATGCCTTATACCATGTGGCTTCCTTATCACTAACTATCATGGTTATGACGTTTCCATTTTTTCCTCTTGATAGTCACAAAGACATGTTGATGAAAAGCCTGTGATTGGTGGCTCCGCACCCCTCTATGAGTGTGAGCAGGGTGGGAGCCTCCCTCTGGCGGCAGATGGAAAACACTGGGTGCTCCCAGCAGGCTCCTTGGCGAGCAGGCCAGCGGCGGTGAGCCATTCCTGCAGAGCAGCCCAGAGACAGCCTGCCCTGATCAACACTGGGATGGATGCTTGGCCTAAGCCCGTGCAACCCCATGCTTTCCCAACATGGCAGCCCTGACTACAAAGAGCAAGCCTGAGTCAACCACTGGGAGGCGCCACTAAAGGTGGATGCAGGGCCAGAGGCTTAAAGGCCCAGGCTGCCAGCTAGAAGGCTACACTATCTCTGGCTCGTAACTAAGTTTCCATCGTGGTTCCTCCATATAGATACATTTCTAAAATGTTTCATGCTGAGCATGATGTCAAAGTGGAAAGAATAAGCACTCACTCTGGAGTCAGAAGCCTTGAGTTCTAATGCTGCCTTGGCCATTAACAGTCTGTATGACCTTGGGCAGTCATTTAACTTCAACAAGTTTGCCCTTCTGTAAAGTGAGAGGGGTGGAATAATGGTCTTCTGGTCCTTGCCAGCTCCCGGGCTATGAGCCTACGTGGTACCTTGGGCAAGTCTTTCATTTCCTCCTCTGTAACCGTCAAGAGAAAAAATGGAGGAGTCATAACCAGAATAATCAGTGATAAGGTATAGGAGGTAGAGGGTGAGCCTTAGGGTCAGGAAAACTTGGGCTTAAATTCCACCTCTAACACTTAGGAGCTAGATAACCCAGGGTAGCTAGATGATGCAGGGGATAGAGCACTGGGCTTGGAGTCAGGAAGGCCTGAGTTCAAATCCAGCCTCTGCTACTTGTTAGCCATGTGACTATAGGCAAGTCACTTAACGCCTCTCTGCCTCAGTTTCCTCAACTGTAAAATGGAAACAATAATATCAGCTATCTCCCAGAGTGGTTGTGAGGATCAAATGAGATCTTACTTGTAAAAAAAAAAAAAACCAAAGCACTTACCACCGTGCCTAGCCCATAGCAGATACTACATCAATGCTAGCCATTAGTGGTAGTAGTATTTATTAAAAGAGAGGGGTGAACAGGACAGCTTCTGACATCCCTTCCAACTCCAAGATCCAAGAATATTGTTTGATACTTTGCTTCCACAATTCTGGCTGCATTTTGTGGAAAGGGGGTTGGATTCCCAAAACAAAAAGGACCAGGGGCCACATTTAAAACTGGCACCCCCCCAACCTCCCATCCTGCCCCCCCCCAAAAAAATCCTGATGCTCTAGACGTTTCACTTTCCCGCATCAGCTCTGTAAAAAAAAAAAAAAAAAAAAAAGGGTGAATCTGTATGGTCACTGCACTTGTTAAGTATGGCTGTGCTCAGCCAAGCTGCTGGGGGGAGGGGAGCGGTGTGTTCGTTTCATTGAGAACTCTCTTGGGCTCTGAGGGGCTTGAAGCACCAGAGCTGGCCGTGCCATTACACCAGATGTTTGGCAGAGCACCAAAAGTCACAGGGGAGAGGGTGTTGCTATACGTCAAGCTATATGTCGTGCTGTTATCATCTGGAGCCAAAGAACTATTTGGAGCTCTATTCCTAGAATAGGGGTTTCCACCCTCCCTGTACTTGTAGCGTTCAGCCAGGCCAGCTTGAAGGCACTGCCTTGAGAGTGGGTAGAGGAGGCTGGGAGCTACCTCCCTGCTACCTTAATATTGAAAGCAGCTGCTTTCCCTTCACAAAGCAAAAAGCCTGGGGTTGGGAGTGGAAACGTGGGTTCTAGTCCCAGGTAGCCTACTATCCAGTAAATGGCAAATCTCCTGAAGATGCCTTGCCTTCCATTACTCAACAAGGAAGCATGCCTAGGAGTACATCCTATTATCATTATTATTACTATTGCGATTTATTTATTTATATATTACATATGTGTATGTTTTAATGAGAATGCTTCCTTTCTTTGCTTTTGAAGCATTGGTTACATTCTGCACTGTGATTTTTCCTGTCTTGAGGCCACATATTTAATTAATATGAACACATCTCTAATTTTATGCTGGAAATCACAAGGGAGAAAATATAATTCAGTTTAGGAGTTCATTTTATATCCAACCAGAGGAAATTTTTGTGGGGCGAAGTGTGGCTCTACTAGATAATGTCAGCATGCCCTGTGCCTCTGAAGCATGCCATTCTGATGGGTACCGAGACATCCACAGCCACTGGAATCACTGGCTGCATCACTGATGCTGTCTAGATCAGACTTATTCAGAACTCAATGTGAGTACTTTAACTAGAAAAGAACTCTAGTAGTGGGAAGGAGAATACGGATTAGTAGAACTAGGATGTAAGGATTCTTTACACAGCCAAACTGTGGCAATTGACACAAGTGTTTTTGTACATCCTAGAAATTGTGAGATGAAAATTTTAATTTCACAGTAAAATGATAATATTTGCTCATAATTATTTGTATTTAAAGTGCATTTGCACAGACAGGAAGAATTATAGTATATGATAGAAAAAATTATGAAAAAATTATTTTACAATTCTCACATCACTTGGTGCAATTGACCCGCCTACTTTTCTAGTGTTAAAGTTATTTCAGTAAGTTTTCACTTATAACATTTTTCACCCTATTCCAAAACTAGCTTTTATAGCTTCACTCTCATGGTCAAGTATGTTTCCCAAATTGTAAATCAGCAAGTATTAAGAACCTACTCTGTGTAAGGCGCTGTACTAAGGACTGGGCGTACAAAGAAAGGCAAAAACACAGTCCCTGTCTTCAAGCAGCACAGTCTAACGAGGGAGAGAACACGCAAATAACTGTGTAAAAACGATTCACGTAGAAAGTAGGTAGAAGGAAATCTTAGATTTTAGAAGCCAATAAGGGATGCCAATGGTTGCTGGTAAAGCTCTGAGCGAGCACCAACCTGTTGTTTCTCTTCTGAAGAAACGCAGGTCAAGGGAGACAGCTATATTTTTTTTTTTTTTTTTTTGGTGGAGGAGGAGTTGTATTTTGTTTTTTAATGCCAGCTCTCAATTTGTATAACGACTTATAAGAGGAGGTAAGAAAAATGCACTCTGCAACCCCTGGTGTTGGCTTCAAGGACCTTTCATTAAAAGGGGAAGGGAAATGCCATGGCTTCACCCTGATGTGATGGAGCTCAGGATTCCCCCCTTGAGAGTGTCTGAGGTCTGTGACTTTCTGTTTAACGAGCTCGCTTGACTGCCCACTGGGGGACCTGCTGAAAGTGAGCTGCAGTTATAAGTCGGACTCTTCCATTGTCCATCAAAGACAAGACGCCATTGTATTTCCTAAGGTCCATGTGCCCCAGGGAAGCCACACCATGCTTTCCTCAGTTTCCCCAGATTTGATCAGCCCTCAAGGGAAGACGTAGACGACTCCTTTCTCCTGTTTTACTCCCCACTGGGTCGGTTCATCCTCTGCTCATTTGAGCCGGTGATCAGAGGCGCCTGCGCTGGTCTCACCCACATTTGAGGCTGGGCACTTAGCACACCTATAGAGCATCCAAGTCATCTGGCTAAGCTCCAGCCTCTAGGCCATGATGCCCCAAGCCATTCATCACCCTTCTGTCCTCCTTCTCACTATCATACAGCCTGGAAGGACACCAATTTCCTTCAAAACCATTAAGGGAGTCCCAGAGCCACCTTCTTACTGACTCTCAGTCTTGGACAGACAACAGCACAAATCTTGACAAGGGCAAAGTAGGTAAGAAAGATAACCTTTGTTCGTTTGTTTTGAAAGATGAAAAGTTGAACTTGATGGTGCATGTCAAATGTGATTTGCTTTAGGAATGGCCTTAGACTCGCTTTGGGGTAATTGGATTTCTCCCTCTGTACCTGCCGGCATTTATTGAAAGCTACTGCTCCTGTGAGAGAGACTTGGGAAGAATTGGTTTCTTGGACGTATATGTCAATGGAGCAGCTTGAGACAGCTTCTGGGGCACCAAGGATGGCCAGCGCCTTGTAGGATTTCTGTTTTTTAAAATGAATCCAAACTTAATGCTTGCTAAACATGATTAGGAATTACTTCTAACTCCAAAAAGTCACAGTGTAGAAATCAGTCTTTGGGCAAATAAGCTAGCATTTCTTTCTAACCTGAGTCTTACTTGCACTTTCTCTTTCAAATCATGAAGCAGAACCATTTAATTCTCTAACCTTTCCTTCAGTTCTGTCCTCAAGGCTCTCTCCGAACTCTCTCACTTTGGCTGGCTGACTCAGATTAGCAGGCAAACGCTCTCCATTCCACTACCCCACCCCACCTCCCCCACCAATCTCCTTAAAATATTTAGGGGCTCCTAATGTATCTTAGTTCTCATTTGAAAGCGCTTGGCAGTTAAGGATAAGGAGAGAAACATGGCTGATACAGAACCACTCCTCATGTGCATGTAGATTAGACCACAGGGTTAGCTTGTTGAGATAATATGGAAACATGACGAAAAATTTGGGGCAGACTGCCAGGGCCGTCTTGGATAGAAAGCCTCTATTTTAATTAATCAGTAGAATTCAACACTTTATGTTTGAAAATTAATTTTTAAACCCTTGTGAACATAGATTTAGAGACTTATCAACTCCAGCGGTGAAGAACCTTGCTTTTCACAAATCATTTAAAAAACCAAAAATCCACTTATTTCACAAGCTCTGTCTAACCCTGCTTTCTAATTCAGAGGTGTTTTCTTTAAACATTTGTCTTCTGCCTGTAAATGCAACCTCCTGTGTGCAAAGAACCGGTGCCATGATCTAGGGATGTCCACAATAAGATAGGTCTTGTCCTCAAGTCTGTAGTGTTTAATAAGTATGGAGAGGTAGCACGGTGTCAGGGATAGAGCACTAGCCTCAGAGCAAGAAGGTCTGCGTTTAAGAGTCGCCTTTGGTACCGACCGACCACGGGTCCACAGGGCAGTCACAAGCTCTGGGCGTTCTAGGCGCCAGGACTCCAAGGTGAAAATGTGTCATGCTCCCTCAGTAGAGAGGGTTTCCACACTAGGAGTTCCCTAGACCAATAAAGTTATAATTCTAGTTCAACATTTATTGAGTATGACACTCCCAATAAGCAGGGACTTTTTAAAATAATCACCTAATTCAGTCCAGGAAACAAATTCTGTACTGGGAGAATCTCTCTCAAGTGTTCTGCCCTGTCCCAGATGTCTTTGCCATCCTTTTCTCCACCACGGTGAGGAATCAGATGAAGAGTTATGGGCTGCAAGGAGACAGGGCATAAGACGACCTTGCCCCACCTGGGAGCCCTGGCCTTGCTTATAGCCAGCAGGGAAGATTACCAAGGAGGTGGAAGGAGGGACTTTAGCAGTCCTCATAGGTGAACTCAGCTCTGACTCAGCACTTCCTGAGCCATCAGTCCTTTGGCTCCTCAGCCATCCAGAAGACCCCTTTGCACCCCCAAGGCCTTCATTTCCTCATAGCCGAAAAGTAGGCTCACCAGCCTCCACGTGATGGCTTGAAAGTAGGCAAGGAACAACAGCCCATGCTCTGTGGAAGCACCAGGAAGAGCATGTTGGCAGGTGCTCTAAGGACTGGGCCCTCTTTGGCCGGTCCTCCCATTACAGTTAGATTCCTTATTCTGGACACTCAGTGCCTACAGCCAGGTGACTGTGAAGCGTTGTAAAGACTGAGAGCTCTGATCAGCGTGATGACCATTCGTGTCTCCAGAGGACAGAGAGGCAATGGACAAAATACACTGAATTAGACACATGCACATACACATACATGCATATGCGTTTAGATGTACACGTATGTGTTTGCACATATGCATGTATGTCTGCATGTGTGTGTGTTTGGACATGGCTGATGTTGGAATTTGTTTTCCTCCACTGTGCAGCTTCATTACTAGAGTTTTAGTTTTATTTTTCTTTCATTCAAGTGGGAGGGAAAGAAGCGAGATTTTTGTTCACTGAAAAAGTTTTCCTTTAATTTAAAAGCCAACCAAACACAACAAGGCAGCCAGAAAGCTGGTTGCGAAGGAGAGGGTTGTAAGGTGAGGTGAGCTGGAAGTGAAAAGGCTTGGGGTGAAGGAGAACAAGGCCACGCCCCTGGAAGCAGGCAGCCTGCCCTTTCAGGGTCTCCTGTGTGACACGGATTTGTTTGTTCTGGATACTCGGAAAGGGAGGGAGGAAGTTGGGGTTCACTGTCTTTCATACAACAGAACAGGAAACAAAATTCAGTCACTTCAGATTGAGGAGGCACTGGGAGCACAAATACAAGCAGAAAAAAGCCCCTACCCTCATGGAGCTTACGTTCTAAGGTGGGGAGGACAACACACAAAAGGCTTTTGGGGCAGGATGTGGTTAGGGAGTCCAGGAGTGCAACCTGGAGAGCAACGTAAATGAAGGTTCTGGGAGGAGTCATCCAATCAGAGGCAGAGGCTAAATGGAAGGAGAGTCTTTTAATGGGATTTTTGTGTGTTCTCTGTATTATAATCCCAAATATATATCATGAGCATTGACCATGTGCATTTGAAACACTGTGCAAGCTGTTTGGGGGAAATACTTCTGTGATTTTAATAGAAGGCCATGGAGCCTTGTAGCCAACCCCACTGCAGCCAGCCTGGTGGTGAGCCAGCTCCTCAGAACATCAGTAGTCCGGTTCCCAGGCAGCAGGCATCTGGGCACGGGCAAGGGCTCACCAGCGTAGCCTCCAAAGGCCCAGGGTCATGGCACCAGAGGAAGCCCCTGAGGAGGACATTAGGAGAGGGCTGTGGGGGACGATAGGTGGCTGGGACAACGTTCTTGCTCCCATGGAAGATAAGGTTTCCAATGTACTATTGTATCTTTTGTCCTTCAAGGTGTGAGCAATCCTGGGCTGACCATAGAAAATGAGACCTAGAGACTCTTCACACGAGGTGAGTTTTTGTAAAAACAAACAAACAAACAAACAAACAAACAACTCTCCCAGAACCTGATAAGCAAAGGAACGTGTCTGAAGCTGCATCCCATTCTGAAACACTTCCTGACGTTTGATAGGGAGTCAGTCTACAGAAGACTGCAGAGATGAGGCAATCACCATCCCTCCACATTTGCCTGATGCCTGCATGTGTCCTATTACTGTGTGCCCTACTGTATCACAACACAAAACAATCCCATTCTTGTGTCTCTCATTACTTCTCTGCTAGCACACAGCCTTCAGCTCCCTCGTCTTGGTCAGCAGATGTCCGTTTAAGGTTGGCTTTCATCAGAATAAGCTGGCTCCTATCGACGGCGGCAGTTTCAAAAAAATCTACTGCTTTGTGACACGTACAGCATATTAAACACTTTCTGAACATCCAAATGGAAGATGTCATGCCATATCCCCCAAATCAAGATCTAAGGAGATGATAATATTTGTAGAAGTGCTTAGCAGAGTGTCCGGTAGAATAGATGCTCTATACCTTTCTATTCCCTTCCATCCCCTAAAATCCTTAGGGCTAAAGTCTAAATAAAATCAGGGGACTTGACCTAAGGGCATCGACATGCCTTTTTCTTTATTCCCTTTTTGGAGTGTCTTATTGGAATTGTAAACAAGGAGATTCTGTAAGTGAACATGATATACACGTGAATATATGGATGCATGCTTGTACATGGCTACTGAAGGAGCAATTTTGGAGCTGGTTTCCTTGGGACGTTCTGCCCTGTGGCCACAGATGATCAGGGTGGGATCAGTATCGGACAAGCTGGACCAGCAGCTGTGATAGCTGAAAGAGAACGTTCAGACCTTTCTGTTCTTTGCTGGATTCACTCCTCTAGCTGGTACCCTCTTAAGGTGAGGCTAGGGAGGTAGAGGGAAGACAGGCATCCCTGTCTGCATATAATGTTGCTGCATACAGCGTTAGGTTCTGCTCTTTTACCTTTGGACATGGAAGCAAGTGATTTCTTTACCCATTGGCCCTGGAAAACAATCCTATGTCCCAACTGGATTGATTCCCTCTAGGCCATTGGTTCTATAAGGTCTATGGTCAGTCCATAAAGCCTCTATTTCCTTACCTGTAAAATGGGAGATTTGGACTTTGTTATTCAGTCGTTTTTCAGTTGTATCTGACTGTTTGTGACCCCATTTGGGGTTTTCTGGACAAAGATACTGGAGTGGTTTGCCATTTCCTTCTCCAGCTCATTCGACAGATGAGGAAACTGAGGCAAACGGGGTTACGTGACTTGCCCAGGTTCACACAGCTAGTAAAGTGTCTGAGGCCAGATGTGAACTCAGAAGATCGTCTTTCTGACCCCCGGCCCTGTACTCTATCCACTGCAACACCACATGGCTGCACCACTTCTGGTCCCAATGCTCCTTCCAATTCTAGATCCCAGAATTCTGTGCCCTTGCCAGCATCCATGAGAGCCTGGTAGAAGGCTCAGACTGCATTGGTAAGCTTGTTCTAGGTGACTCACCCACATGGCTTTCTGTCTTGTGTTTCAGCGTGAGGTCACAATGCTGTGATCACCAGAGGAGACGCTTCTACAGGGAAGGACGTCCCACGATTGGCCCGTTAATTCCATTTACTCCTTGGGTAGACCTACTCAGACAGAAGAACAGAGATGGTTCCTTCTCTGTGTCACTGCTTGAAACATAACAGAACTGCAGAAGTTTTTGTAAAATGTAAAGAATGTTTCAACTAACACAAATCCCTGCTGAATGCTAAGAGGTCAGTGGTAGGTTATGAGCTGAGGGGAAAGAAAGCTCTCCTCCCTTCCTTGTGAATCTTGGAGGACAGAATTCACCATGGAGGGGACTTCACCACCAGGGGTTCAGATAGCACAATTTGTCATCTAACTAGCTAATTTGGCCAGCTGATTTTCAAATTCAAAACACTTTTATGCCAGGCCATCACTGGAAGGGAAGCAGGATGTTACCACGAAGTCTGAGGGCCTGGGCTCCTCCTCTCCCAGCTCAGCCTCTTGTTACCAGGGTAACCCTGAGCAGGTTTCTGGGGCTCTGGCTGTTCATCTGAAAACTGAGGGAATCTGACTCTCGGGCCCCTTTCCAGGCCTTTCCAGTCTCACAGCTGTGCTGGGTGAGAAGATAGAAGGAACGGCTCAGACCCACCCAGGGGCATCCTCAGCCAACAGGAAATGGTTCTGACATTGGAGAGTCCGGTGAAATAGAATCTCCCCCAACAACTGTCTCCTCCCATGCTCCAAAGGGCATGTCTAAATGAGGAGATCCGAACCTAAACTGTGGACAAAGTCAACTGAGGACGGGAGCCATTGTGATGTATCGTTCGTCACATTGGCTTGAGAATTAATCTCCCCATTTTTAGTCTTCCTAGAATCACTAAAAAACAGCACCATGATGTCACAACCTTCAGGAGGCTAAATGAAATCCACCAACTAAACCTCTTTCTGAATTTGTCTCTAACCTGTCTCTCCAGGTGGTACTGAACCCAGCCAAGAGGTTGCACTTCCCCCAGACTCTCTTGTGGGCCAAGAAAGGAATAACCCCATAGGGGCATTGACGTCCTCTTCTGTCTTAGCAAAATGGTGGTGGTGAGGCAAAGTCCATCCTCGTGCTGCATGTTGCATAATGGGGTTATGCAGAGGCCCACAGAAAACTCTATTTCTGGTCTGAGGTTGGGTTCAAAATAAACTGAAATGGCATTTGTATGAAGTAACTCGGAAGCATTCTGCCCCACCGAGAAACCCTTGTGCCTTGGTATGCACTAACTATAGCCAGAATATTAATTAGCGCATTCTATTTTGAGAGGTGAGCCCATGAATTTTATATGTGTTAGCATTTTACAATGACAGTTTTTATTGCACTTACCCTGGAAATTTCGTGTAGGCAGTCTGTTAATAGGCCTGGAGTCCAATTAGCAAGGAAATGATGATGACCTGGAGCTCTCGCCCGTGTTTGCTTCGGCAAAGACACAAAGCCATCCATAGAAAACCAGGCAAGGTCTGGGGAAAGTGAGCTCACCGCAGGGCCCCTTCTGGCTTCATTCCTGCCCAGTGAGAGCCTGATGCTTTATTCAAGCAGGGAGAGTTTAGAAAAGGCATCAGAACCCCTCTCTTAGCAGAGCCCACTGTGCAGCCTTGCCTCGAGGTTTGGAGGGGGACTTCTGGGAGGAGGGGTGGGAACATTTTCTTTCTCATGTTCCTTTTGAGAAACAGTAATGATTTTGATCT
This sequence comes from Vombatus ursinus, assembly GCF_900497805.2. Taxonomy (NCBI): domain Eukaryota; kingdom Metazoa; phylum Chordata; class Mammalia; order Diprotodontia; family Vombatidae; genus Vombatus; species Vombatus ursinus. Next base: position 2,056,035 of record NW_020949971.1, read on the forward strand.
GATGTACGAGGGTTTCCTCTGTGAAATCTTTTCTCAGCAGATGTTACATCTTCATTTTTATTTTGGTGTAAAGGGTTTTGGTTTTTTCTACAAAGGATTATGGCTATAATTGAGATTTCACCCACTTAGCACTTGCTGTCTGTTCTGGGCGGGTCCCACGTGGTGGGTGTGATGGGTTGGGAAGGCCATATTGCAAAGGTCACAATGGCGCCTGTTTGCTCTGACAAGATTCAGTGGTGCGGTCACTCAGTGGCAGTTTTTGGAAGAATATGGTCCTTGTGAAAGAGGATGACCGCTTTTTCCCCATGACCTTTTGTTGTTGTTGGGTTTCACACTCAAGTATTTTGCATAACTACTCAACGCAGTTTATCATCACTAGATACATTAATAAAAGGAGACTATGGAGTTGAGATGCGTGTGAAACCTTCATTCCAAGGGGTATAAGCTTTCTGTTCCTTTGAAAGGGGAACGTTCTAGAGCTGTGTCTGGCAGGCCATTTCGGCGACCTTGTGCCAGTTCTCAGCCTGGCCCCGAGAGGAGTCATGGGTGGCTCTCCCTCACGCCACTCCTGACACACGCCACCGACAGACCCTGACTTGAGGCATCAGAAGACGCTTCGGCTGCCCATCCCCCTCTATTGCTGCTTTTGCTTGTCTGGACTTTGAGGAGGCGGCCTCTTACTATGGGCTGTTGACAAAGAGACTGACCAGGCTTTTCTCTTCAGAAATATTTATCAGGCCAGCCCGCCTGCCTCCTTCACAGGTATCAGCTCTCGTGTCTGCCGCCTATCCCGGCAGAACGTCTGCTCCTTCAGAACCTCTGCAACCTTGGTCAGTGAGAGGAGCCGCCGGCAGCGCCCACAAGGAGGGCTGGCAGCTTGTGCCATCGATAAAGTCTAACCAGGCAAGTCTGCTCCTGGTATGACTGAAACGACCCTTGAACTGCGCTTTAAACTGGCTCTACAAGTATAATTTTCCTGATACTTAAAAAAAAAATTCTTAGCAATAATGAGAGTGAGTGAGAATAATGCCGGAGAGTGGCTGAGGAGGTGATGGGTGCAGGTAGGGGGTTACACCTCAGCGGCAATCCCGTCATTTGGGGGATTAATTCAGTAATTCTAGTGAAAAACAAAACAAAATAAAACAGAACCAGCGTGGGTGTTGGGACTCAGCCTAGAGAAACCTCAAACAACAAATCAGCTTGCAGTGTGGACCCACTGGAAGGCCGTCCAGCCAAGGCTTCCCCGGTCCTCCCTTCCTCCATCCCCTCCTTCTGCCCCCCACCCCAGGGCCACAGAATTATCCACGCTTTTCCCGAGTGACACCCACGGGAGGGTGACCTGGTGGGAGGAGCCAGAGTCTTGGAGGAATGTGGTTCAAATTCCAGCTTCTTGCCTTCATACCCTGTGGTACTGGGCAAGCCTGCCCTTTCTCCTCCAGACAATGAGGGGCCCCTCCCAGCTCTAAATTTTTGATCCTAGGAACCCACGCTTGGGCATCTCCCAGAGTGACCTTCCGAAGCAGTGCCTGGCCTATGAAGTGGGAGCTCATGATTGTCACCTACACTGGGCCTCAGTTTCCTCCTCTGGAATATGGGATAATAGTGTCCAGTCAGCAGCCAAGCCAAGCCCACACCGAGAAATTAATTCCTTCTTACAACACCCCAACATTTCCTTAGAGGCCTCTCATGATGGGGAGGGCAGAAAGAGACCCACCACCTTCAGAGGCAGCCTTCCACTTTTGAAGGGCTCCTAATTAGGAAATTTATCCTGATATCAAACTTGTGGTTGTCAGACTTAATTTTGCTGTTGTTGTGCATTCATTTTTCAGTCATGTCTGATTCTCCATGACCTCATTTGGGATTTTCTTGGCAAAGATACTGGAGTGGTTTGCCATTTCCTTCTTCAGCTCACTTTACAGATGAGGAAACTGAGGCAAACGGGGTCCAGTGACTTGCCCAGGGTCACACAGCTAGTAAATGTATGAGGCCAGATTTGAACTCAGGTCTTCTTGACTCTAGGCCTAGTGCTTCATCCACTGTAGCACCATCTAACTGCCCTGTCAGGCTTAAAGCAAAGTACAAAGGAGTTGTAACAAGGAAAATCATGGTTGAGATGGTTCCATATACGTTACCTAAGTGACAAAGTCCCAGGACCCTTCACAAGCTTTGAAGCAGCCCCAGCTCTGTTCTTTATACAAACAGCCATTTTTAAAGCTGCCCACCTCCCCTTCATTTGGATGAAAAGAGCCTGGAATGAGTGGCAGCAGTGAGTTCTTGGGTCTTGCCTCTGTCCAGTGCTGCCCCATTGGTTTGCACTGAGTTTTAACCACAGTAGTTTGACTGTGTAACTTGTCAGTGTGAGCCTTCTATGCTTGTGGAAAACCAGAACCACCCTTCCCTGCTCACTCTCCTGGCCAGGTGGCTGACCACAGGACATAGGAGGCTGAAATTCACTGGCCATGGAAACTCTCCCTGGATGGTGGCTGGGGTAGCTTCCGCTGCCTTCTGTCCCGCTTACATGGTATGTGCTGATTTATAAGCAGACTCGGGCACAGCTGATGGACTGGAGCAGGGAAAATTCATCCTGGGGGCTGGTTTCCAAGGAGTCTCCTGGGAGATAGAACTGGAACCAGGATCTTTCCACAACTGGGCTTGGAGCATCTGCTGACCAAGGAAAGGGCTGGAGCCACTTTTTAAACCCAATTCCCCAAAACGTGAGTGAAAGCCAAGAGCCCAGGAAGAGAGCTGGGCAGTGGTGCCCAGGCCACTGTGGGCACAACCCTTCACATTCTCTCAGGGGCACTTTTAAGGCAAGGGCAGGCAGCACCCCGACTGTCTGCCAGAGATTATGTCGATAGAAACTGCCTTGGGTTTTGCCCATGGGCAGGAGAAAGAAACGGGGAATTGCCAAGCCTTCAGTCAACGTCACCAGGCAGGCACCCAGGCTTGTGGTTTTCATCTTGTCTGGGTTCTGTTAACCAGCAGCTCAGGGGTGAGGTGGGAGGGGACATCTGTTAAGCCATTTATCTTCATCAGCCCGCCGCTGGAGAGAGCCAGATGTCTCAGTGGAGGAGGAAGGGACAAAGAACTGAAGGCCCAGGGCCTTCGGTGGAATCCCACTTCTGCTGTGTCCTGGACATGGAAATCGATGACTAAAGATCTCCGGTTCTCAGGGGTGCAGTGGCTAGAGCCCTGGCCCGGGAGCCAGGAAGACCCGAGTTCAAATCCAGCCTCAGACACTCACTAGCTGTGTGACCCTGGGTGAGTCACTTCACCCTGTTTGCCTCAGTTTCCTCATCTGTAAAATGAGCTAGAGAAGGGAATGGCAAACTATTCCAGTATCTCTGCCAAGAAAACCCTAAGTGGGGTCACCTGTTTGTTCACCAAAGGCAGTGCAGGGAACATTGGATTTGAAGTTAAAATCTCAAATCTGGATGTTATTTCCTGTGCAACCCAGGGCAAATCATTTCATTTGGGTCTCTTTCCTCTTCGGCCAAGCCAAGTTAACTAGGCACCTTCCGACGCCCCTTCCGGGTCTGATCAGGATTATAGGGCTGAGCTCGACTCTTCACAAAGAAGCCCGTCCTGTTGAATGAGAAGGCGGGCCTCTTCATGCCAGACCCCACAACACCAGAGAGCTGGGGGGGGAATGGAAAGCAACCAGTTAACCTCTGACTTAAGGGGGATGACACGTTCATTTCTCGAATTCATCTTTTATTGTGCACTTTTATGCTGCTTTTTTTTTTTTGACCAGTAAATGGAGATCAAATTCTCCCTTTGATGCCATCTTGGAGGAAACCTGGGAATGAGAAACCAGTTACATTATTTAGCATTGTTACAGCAATCCAAAACAAAAATCACAAGCTATGCTAGGTACTTCAGACACATTCTCATCAGATCTTCATGAGGATGCTGGGGAAAGAACTCTGGCTCTGGAGCCAAAGGTGCTGGGTTCAAACCTTGTGCGTGCTACTCACTACCTGGAGAGCACAAGCCAGTTGCTTCACCGGTTTTTTTCAGGGGTGGGCTACGTGACATTCAGATTCCAGCGCTGAATCTATGAAACAGGAGAGGCAGAAGGGACTTCAGGCCACTTCATTCAACTGAGATTGATAGGAAATAACCCTCTGCAGAGCTGCAGAGCCAGGACCTTTCTCAGGACAGACTCATCTAATACAATGTCATTAGCTTGCTGTGCAAAAGTGGGTCACCAAGAAGCATTTCAGGGGCCAGTTTTTAAATGGGTAATACTGGAAAGACAATGACCTGATTCTGATTCCAATTCTGCCCCTTAGACTTGCATGACATCAGGCTGGTTCCTCCTCTCCAGTGCTTGCTCTCTAATCACATCACCTATTATGCCCAGCCCAGCCTCAGCCTTGGACACTCCCACCGCTTGTCCTCTACTCCTGGTAAAGGGGCTGCTGCATGAAGGTGGAGAAATTATGCAACCATTCTCACAGGGTCTCTACAAATTGATGGCCACTGGGCCCTCACTGCTGTGAGGCAATCCTACTTACCTCCCTTATCAGCTCTGCCCCACTCTCCACCAGGTTCTTCCAGACCCTCTCATCTCTCCTTAAACCTCCCATGGCTCCCTTTCCCCCCACCCTCTCAGCGGAGACTTCTCTTCATGTATTACAGGAAAAAAAATTGAGGCCATTCGCCATGAGTTCTCTTTTGTCTCCTCTCCCTCATCTCCCATCAGTCAGATATGCCTTCTGTCACCCCTTCTCAAAGGAGCTTCAAGTCAAACAGAGGCACCATGCAAACAGCTATGTACAAACAGGCTATAGACAGGATAATTAGGAAATACTTAAGAGAGAGAGAGACAGTGAGAGAGAGAGAGAGAGAGAGAGAGAGAGAGAAAACAGCAATTAAGGGTTGAGGAAGGCTTCCTGTAGAAGGTAGGATTTCCACTTGGACTTGAGAGAAGCAGGGAGGTCAGTGGTGGGAGTGGAGGAGGGTCAGTGTCCCAGACATGGAGGACAGCCAGAGAAAATGTCGTGAGGTGAGAGATGGGAATACCCTCCAACGGCAAGGAGGTTAGCGTCACTGGCATTATGGAGCACGTAGAAGTACATAAACGGTACAAAGGCTGGAAAGGTGGGATGGGGGCAGGCTGCAAAAGGATTTGAATGCAGATTTCATATTTGATCCTGGAAGGGACAGGGGGCCATTAGTTTACTGAGCAGGCTAATGCCACAGCCAGATCAGACCTTGCTTTAGGAAAATGACTTAGGCCGCTTAGGATAGAGTAATACCATCCAGAACTCTGCATTTGTTTGGTACTTTTCCTTATTTGTGTCCTGACAATTGACCCCTAAATGCTTCTAAAACTGCCTGCTATGCTATCATAGATTTCCTCTTCTGTATGTACTTATGCACACATTTTAGCTGCTCACTCTGTCCCATGTAGTACTATTTCTACTTCACCATTTCGCCACTTGGGGCTCGAAGCATGATGGTTCAGTTGTCACTGATGAAGTTATAGAAGTGTTGGCCCATCTATTCCATTTGGGGGCCATCTCTTGTCTTTCCTGTTTAATCTCAGAATCTCTTGAGATGCTCTGGTTTGAGCGGCTCTTGGCCCACTGCACTTCATTATTTCACGATATACTACTTCTGATCGTCTTCCTCATCCAGTGTAAGCTTTGGCAAGGGAATATGATATAAACTGATGTTAGCCCTGGCAAGGAGGGAAGGTTTGGGACATTCTCTTAAAATTTTCCTTCGCTGCTGTTTCACATTGCTGGCAGCCTCTTAAATCCCTTCTCTGTCCTTTTTATGAGAACCTAGGCAGGACTCTGAGAATTTTCCTGAGAGAGAATGACCTTAAGCCACATATGCCACCTTAACTGTAATGAATTTAAAGAAATAATTACAAATGAGGCAGTAATACAAAAAACAGCGTACCAGCCTCAACTCTTCTAACTCAAAGACCAAATTCTGCAACCTTTCATTTATGACTCTGCTTCCCCAAATGTTCTGAGATGTTCACTTGAGATAGCTAGGTCTTTAGAATTCCAGCTTCTCCCACAGAGGGGTGCATTATAAAAATCTGTTTCAGGGACACAGGACACTCTAATACGTGGTTATACAAAGGTCAATTTACCCTGCCAAATATGGGAAAGCATCATAAGTCTCCCAAAGTGCGTCTGCCAGTTTCACCTTGAGGGTTTGTTGGAACGATCTGACGGTGGGATGGATGCGCACTTTTGGTGTCTCTGACCCATCAAGTGTCTACCTACAAAGAGCAAACAAAACATTTTTTCAAGGTAGAGTGAGATGAACACTGACTTTGGGGTTAGAAGTCCTAGGTCTGCCACTTACTAAGGACATCAAGGTGAGTCACACCACTTCTTGTCGGGGCCTCAGTTACGTTTGTAAGAGGGCCTTACTCACGTCACAGCCGTGAAACTGATTACTTCATGTCACGTGAGACAGTTGAAATAATCTTATTTCTCAGAAATAAGATTACAAATGTAAACCTACTTATCAAAATGGGCTGTGATAATCAGCAATTAAATTTGCATCCAGTAGAAGACCAATGTCTGCCTTTCTTAAAACTGATGTAAAGAAAACCCGTAAGAACGCCTTAAGGGAAGGCTATAGCTATATAAAAAGCCTTCTAGTAACACCACGGCCAAACGTTTACAACAGGGCTGGGGAACCTTCGGCCTCGAGGCCACATGTGGCCCTCCAGGTCCTTGGGTGCAGCCTTTTGACCTAGTCCAAGTTTTACAGAACCCATCTTTTTGTGAAGGGGATTTGTTCTGTCAAACTTGGACTCAGTCCAAAGGCTGCACTTGAAGACCTAGAGGGCCACATGTGGCCTCGAGGCCGCAGGTTCCCCAGCCCTGGGTTACAACCATCTGGTGATAAAATGCAGAGAGCACACAGTCCAGTCCAACGAGCACTGGACACCAGGCATCACAAGAGCACCATCTCCTGACGGCTCATGTTGTGCCTTTGGGCCTCGGTCCTCCCCTGTACAAAAGGAGGGTCAGACTGGCGTGGGAGGGTTGACTGTTGACACCAAGAAGGCAGGCTTTGGGTCACTTTTTTCACAGGGGAAGTGAAGTGTGTTGCTGAATACCAAAGGAAGATCCACCCCCACACGAAGGCATTTGCAAAGAAGACCAGTAGCCAAGTGATGGATGTAAGAAAACATTTTTGAAGCCTTTATTTACAAAAGCTTTAAAAACAAATAATACCTTCTGTTTTGCAAGTAACTTTTCTGAAGAAGGACCACCCAGTGACAGCGTTGTAACTCAACGAGAAAAGAATGTTAAAGGACAAGGGAACACGCCGACCTGGCAAACAGCTAACACGACTGAGTTAAGTGCAGGTCAGACACACACACCATGACTTGCCGTCCATCGTCATCTCTGAGCAGCGTTTAAGTTACCCATTCCCCAAGTCTTCCTTCACATGCTCTGGCCTGCTCACATGCTCCTGTCTACATGGCTAAGAAAGTATTTCACAGTTATTCTGTCAATATATAGAAAATATATTGCAAAGATATACACACAAAATAAACAAGCATTACACTCCTCAGGTGACTTTATTCACTCTCACTTGTCTTGTCGTTCTGTTGTTTTACAACAAATCTCTTCATCGTTTTTGTCTTTGTAGCAACTACAAAAGCATAATCTCATCTCTTCTAATGCAATTTGGTATAAGACATACCTAAGGTGACTTGCTCTCTTTGGACTTACTGACTTGTGGAGTCGCCAAAACAAGGGCTCGGTAAATACGACTATCACAGGGGAGGGTGAGGGTAAAAGCCAGCGAGGAAGGAAGCGGACCGAGGCAAAGGCGTGGCTGAGCCACCGCGGGGGTGGGGGTGGGGGGTGCCTGGGGGCCGGCAGCTCTGGCACACAGGCGGAAAGCTGGGCCAAGCACTTTTTCAGTCCCAAAGCCCATTCAGAGACCGACCCCAAACCCAACGGGCCTGGTGAGCGGGGCTCCACAGCCCCAGGGACAGCGAGCAGGGGCTCAACTCTTCAGGAGCCCCTCCTTCCCTTTCGGGAGAGCTTTGCCAGCACAGTAAATAGACTCTGTTCCATGGGTCCAACACAAGAGAGTGCTGTGTAAAACTGGCAAATGATCAACTTTCAGGCTAACAGCAAGGAAAACCCAAACTTCTACTAAAATGGTGGATCTGAGTCACTCTCTAAAGTGCAAAATTGATGGTCCACAATCTCAAATAGCTAAAACTCTTGCATACTGGAAGGGACAGACATGAAACAGGGCAATAAGTTACAGTCAGTGCTTGTTAATCTGGGAATGGGGGGAAGAGGTGTGGGGTACAAACTAAGACCAACTAGATATGTTTACCAAAAGATTGAGTATGATACGGATGTTCCCCTTGGCCACACATGCTTGCTAACAGATGGATTAATTATACAGCCAAATTTAACCTGAAGACTCTTCTACTTATCAGGATCTGTGGAAGGAATGGTCATAATTAGTACTGAAAGACAAAAGAGAAAACGGTTTGAGAAGGCAGGGTAAAAAAAGAGAAAGCCTTATTGTCTACTGTCCAAGGGATTTAACTGGAGATAAAACCTATATACAAGCACATGTGTAGCTCCAAACACCAAGGCCTGCTGTCCATCCATTTCATGTCATGACTGCTTGCTGGCCTCCTCTTCATACGCATTCCCCGTACCATTCTGCACATAGGAGGAGCCCGAACCAAGGCCGTACAAGTGCCCACAATACTTGGCATCGTCGATGTGATCTTCAAAGAACATCTGGAGGGGAATTGTGAAGAAAAGGACAGCTTAACCCAAACCTCCTCCCAACAGTCCCCATCTCGGCAGGCCTACTCACTACTCACAGTCCTGGCCAGCTGCGAGGGATGCCCAGCCCAAGTCTGTGAGTGAGAAACAGGTTAGGTCCATGCCAGCAGACACCGGCCTCCCCAGGCAGCGAGCGAGAGAACCTTGGAAAGGGAGGCCTCCAGCCCAGCAGCAAGCCTGGGCTGCAAAGAGCAAAGGTGGTACGAGCCAGCGAGCGAGCAAAGAGGACAGATCCCTGACAGAAGGGCAGGGAACGCCACAGACAAAACCAGGAAATAACCGTGGAGACAGCTGGGAAATCTAATGGCAAGTTTGTAGGTAACTCTGCAAAGCAATTAACTAAGCTGAGTTATACCCTGCATTAGTCCCAAGAGAAGATCCTACTTTCCCCCAACTGGGCCTGTGGAAATCTTGAGAAGGACCTAGAATGCAAGTACAAAAGGAAAGACAACCTCTCCCCGGACCCCTTCACTGAGATCTTAGCTGTTAAAGGGGTTCGGGTCTACATTCTACCCAATTCAGTTCCCTTGCTCATAATCGCCCACACCTTCTTAGAAAGAAAATCTATCACATTTATAGGATGTTTCCCATCCTTCAATGAGCTAAGAAACGTAAAGCAGCCCAATTACTGCCAGACAATCACCTTTTTAAAAATTAGGAAAATGAAACACAAAGTAACGTCAAGGAGAACAGTGATTACGCAAAGCTAGTGGGGCATTTTAAGTCAGAAACATCGTGGGGAAATGGAGACAGCATGAGACCCAACGCCATTAGAAGTCTTGTGACCCGTGCCGGGCCTCAGTTTCCTCTTCTGTAAAACAAGGAGAGTAATCTTTACACTTCCTACCTCCCAGGGTCAAACAAGATAATAACACCAGCTGGCAGTTCCACAATGCCTTAAAGTTTCCAAGGGGCTTTACAGACTATCCTGTGAGGTACAGGTATTCATATCCCAGCTTTTCAAATCAAGAAATTCAACTTAAAGGGTTAAGAGACTTTTCTATGGTGGTGTGTGCTAGAGGTACAATTTGAACCCTACTCTGACTCCCATGTTTATTCCACTGCAAATCCTACACAAATAAAAAAATCATTGTCATCATTTAACATTCTTCACTTAATTCCAAAATCAAGATAAAAATTCCCAGATTTAGATGTATTCCTGAAAAATTAAATAGTTAAGGTTCAATCAGAAAACTCCAGGGCAGGCAGCTTCGTAGAATAACCCTTCGGCTAATCTTTGCGAGGCGTCGCTGACCCAGGGAGGACTTGAGGATCTGCGGTGTCACCACTCCACTGACGTGGATGCTCCATGGACCAAGGCAGAAGACATTCCTTCCAAGCTTTGTAAACAGTTCACGAGCATGTTTTCATGAAGCCCCATTTTTGCCTATTTAGGCTTGGAATTATTTAACATTCACACAGATTTGGGTTCATCTCTCGCCAGAGACTCGTTACCTACCTTCCCAACGTTACAAAAAATCAACACGTGGATTTCTCGTTTTTTAGCCCTGAGAAAGGCTCCACTTTTAAATCCACTACAGGCAGGACGTGGATGGAAGTCAGAAAGCCCAAGGAGTTTGAGCTCTGGTTCTGCTAGCTGCTAGCTATGACTCATACAGTTTGACCCACATTGGTTTCACTCCACCGTCTGCCTCCTCCGCTCCTCGTGTGCTGCCCAACACAGCGACAGAAGTCATGGGGAAAGCGCGCTCACTGGATCTGCTCCAGGTCTGCGACAGTCAACCTCAGCTGGCCTCTCCTTCTACTCCTCGGAAGAATTCTCCTCTCAAGCCTCTCAGCCCCGACTCTGTCCACTGAGCGTCTCCCCCCATATTCTGGCCCCCATTCCTCTCACAAGCTTCACCTCTTCCAGTCTCCAAATAGGCCTCCCCATGGCCGAGCTCTCCACAGAGAGGCACTGGTAGAATGCTTCCTCCTCTTCTCTCTCCCTCACCTCCAATTTGAAGCCAAATGTTCACAATGTACGCTAACCCTTATTCTGTGATCTGTTCCTTTCCAGCTGATACAAAAAACGATCTTCACCACCTGAAACACTCCCTGCTAGCTAGTGTCCTAGAGCTTTCTTCCTCTTCTCAGCTAAATTCCTCAGGAAATCCTTCAGCACTCCATTCCTTCACTCCCTATCCCCCCACTACATTCTAAACGCTCTCCAAACACTAAAGTGCTCTCTCCAAAGTTACCAACCATTTCTTGTCAAATCCAATGGCCTTTTCTCAATCCTGGAGCATAGCAATGATGATGTTACCCACTACTGAACAATATGCTCCTATTGCCTCCGGGACCAAAGAGAAACTTCTTTGTTTGGAAGTGAAGGCTCTTCCTGAGCGGAGCCCTTCCTACCTTTTTATTCCTCCACATTATCTGCCTCTACTCCCTCTTCAGCCCAGCCATAATAGTGCCAGTCTACTGGTCCTCCTATGGGGCACGCCACCTCCCATCTCCAGGCCTCTGCGAAGGCTATCCTTAATACCCAGAATGCTCTCCTTCCTCATCTCGGCTTCCTTTGAAATTCAGCTCAAAGATGCCTTTCCAGACACTGCCTGCCACCGAGGCTTTCTCTTTTAAGGTTACCTTCCACCAATATATGCTTGGATATGTACCTATTTATATACATTTTGCCTCCTCCATCAGAATGCAAGCTCCTCTCTGAGATAAGAACTCATTCTTTGACAAAAACTGCTGGGGAAACTGAAAGAGTATGGCAGAAACTAGGCATAGACCAACATCTCACACCATACACCAAAATAAAGTCAAAATGGGTTCATGATTTAGATATAGAGGCTGATACTGTAATCAAACGGGGAAAGCAAGGAATTGTTTACCCTTCAGATCTATGGAGAACAGAAGAATTCATGACCAAACAGGAGATAGAGAACATTATGAAATGCAAAATGGATAATTCTGATTACATTAAATTGAAAAGTTTTTGCACAAAGCCAATGCAACCAAGATTAGAAGGAAAGCAGAAAATTGGGAAAGAATTTTTACAACCAGTGTCTGTAATAAGGGCCTCATTTCTAAAATATATAGAGAATTGAGTCAAATTTATAAGAATACAAGTCATTCTCCAATTGATAAATGGTCAAAGGATATACACAGGCAGTTCTCAGAGGAAGAAATCAAAGCCATCTATAGTCATATGAAAAAATGCTCTAAATCACTATTGATTAGAGAAATGCAAATTAAAACAACTCTGAGGTACCACATCCCACCTACCAGATTGGTCAACATAACAAAACAGGAGAATGATAAACGTTGGAGAATATGTGGGAAAATTGGAACACTAATGCATTGTTGGTGGAGTTGTGAAATGATCCAACCACTTTGGAGAGCAATTTAGAACTATGCCCAAAGGGCTATAAAAATGTGCATACCATTTGACCCAGCAATAGCACTTCTAGGGCTGTATCCCAAACAGATTATACAAATGGGAAAAGGACCCAAATACACAAAAATATTTATAGCAGCTCTTTCTGTGGTGGTAAAGAATTGGAAATTGAGAGGATGCCCATCAATTGGGGAATGGCTGAACAAGTTGTGGTATATGAATGTAATGGAATACTATTGTGCTAGAAGAAATGATGAGCAGGCAGACTTCAGAAAAACCTGGAAAGACTCGTATGGACTGATGCTGAGTGAAGTGAGCGGAACCAGAGAAGACTGTACACAGTAACAGCCACATTGTGTGATGACTAACTTTGACAGACTTGGCCCTTCTCAGCAATACAAAGGTCTAAGACGAGATATCTCCAAAGGCCTCATGATGGCAAATGCTATCCACATCCAAAGAAAGAACAATGGAGTCTGAATGCAGATCGAAGCATATTATTTGCTATTTTTTCTTCCATTTTGTTTCCTCTTTCTATTGGTTCTAACTCTTCCTTACAACATCACTAATGTGAAAATATGTTTAATAGGAATGCATATGTAGAGCCTATATCAGATTGTGCGCTGTTTTGGGGGAAGGAGGGGGAGAAAACTCTAGAACTCAAAAGCTTATGGTAGTGATTGCTGATAAATCAAAATAAATTAATTAAAAAATAATAATAATAAAAAGAATGCAAGCTCCTGGAAGGCAGGAAATTCTCAACTTCTGGCAGAGTGCCAAGCACATATGACTACAGACAGGCTACTGTTCTACAACTGATAACCTGAGGGAGTTGCCTGGGGGCTCTGGGAGGTTCAGTTATATTCCCAGGGTCACACAGTTAGGACTCAAGTCCAGGCCAGCCCTCCACCCACCATACATACCCCCCTCTCATGAACAGTAACTCTGAGAAGAGCTTAGCTCTGTTCAGTGCTTTCCATCTAGGTGGCTCACAAAACCCTGTGAACTATATAAGGCAAACCCAATCTCCCTGTGCCACCCGCATGAGGAGCAAGAGGCTCCTTGGCCTTAGAGATCACCCACCCCTCCCACCACCCCCCTCAGACAGGAGCTCCTCTGGCCTCCCCAAGCTGGCTTCCTCCAGGGAAGAACAGAGGGGTCAGACTGGATGACACTCAAGACCCCCTCCTGCTCCAACATCCTGTAACTGTTCAGAACAACAAGAATCCATCTACTAGGAACCATGAGCCCAGCTCAGGAGGCTTGGGTCACACCAGCGAGAGAGAATGGAAATCACTGAGCGGTGGAAAGAACGCTCCAAGAATGACTAGCTGGTTTCTCTTTCCAGCCCTGCCACTAACAAGCTGAGGGCTTGATGACAAATCCCTTCACTTCCAAGTCTGGATTTGTGCTTTCTAACAGGCGCAGGCACCGTAGTGGAGGAGAGAACCCTGGGTGTGGAATCCAGCACTACTGACCACAGGGCAAACTCAGGGGTGGGGGTGAGAAGTGGGGAGTGAAACCAAACTTCTCACGTACCAAGGAAGGGATCAGACCAGGTGATTCTGCTCTTTTGTCTCATGACCACTTATTGTTTAAAGATTCATCTGAAGACACAAACACCAAAACCAGAAAGAGAGAACTCCGGAGTAACCTGAACAAAATCTCTGCCTCCTAAGGCCCTCCTGCCCGCAGAAAAGAGAACTGTACAAGCCCCACACAACACCACTGAATAAAGAGCAGTGAGTTCTTCATACTTCTCTCATTTTGAAAAAGGCCATTCCCGTCAGTAACGAGTCGGATCCTGCCTGGTGCTGTGGTCCTATGCGCTCCAACTCCAGCTGTTCAGCCACTTCCTGCAGGCCACCCTACAAGAAGCAGAAGGCCCACCGTCACAGAGAGAAGGCGCGTCCGCCGCCAGTTCAAGTGCCGTGACATGGGGGTGGGAGTGACAAACGGGAGAAAAGTGGGCTGCTGTCTACTGACTTACCTGCACGCATTTACAAGGCACTGGGAGTGATAAAGGGGCAACCCACTGATGACATGACATGACACTTGCACGTGGGTCAGGAGGGCTGTGTGGACTGAAAGATTCAGAACTCGGATCGACTCGTGATGAAATGTGCTGCCCACCTCCTGAAGACCCAGTGCAGACTGATTTCTACTCAGTCTTTGGACGCGGCTAACGTGGCAATTTGTTTTGCTGGACTGAACGTGTCTGCAATGGATTTTTTTTTAACTTTCTCAATGGAGCAAGGGGGAGAATTCAGATATGAAAATAAAATTCAATTTCAACAAACTCTTTCAAGAAAGAAGAAAAAAGAGTTACTGTGACCCACCCCCAATGTGGCCCAATGGCGATGACTTTCTCCACAGCAGAACAGATTAATGGAAAGAACACTAGACTGTGTAACCTTAAGCAGGCAGTCATCTACCTCTCTGGGCCTCCATTTCCCCATCTGTAAAATAACAGGCTGGGAGCAGACAGTCTTCCTCGGGTCACATTTAATTCTGACCAGCCTATGCCTCGAAAGCTCGGCCCAATTACAGACCTCACCCTGGAAGCCGTGACACACGGAAGCACCAGGGAAGGTCTTCAGAGGAAGAGCAACGAATCTGTTTCGATCTGTTTATTTGTCCCCTGAGCTCAAGTACAGTCCACTGCTGCACAAAACTGATGTGCATTCAAGGCTACTATGAGATGCCATAAAATGCTTTGAGGAACTGCGAGTGTTCCTGACAGGCAGCAGCTTCTGCTGGAGAATAAAGATGACAGAATATGTGACAGGGAGCGTGGCAAGCTGCAATCTATGCTCCACAAATTCCCTGGGACACCCTCCCCTGACAGCCAAGACAACTCCCTTTGGCCAGAAACCAGCCCAGCCTTTCTGAACCCCAGCCTTTATTCAGTGCGGCGAGGCTGAGGCCAAAAGCAGCCCCAGGGACCCCACCTCCGCGGCCCTCCCCCACACAGCACACCCATCGGGAAAGCCCCCAGTGGCTGTTCCTGCCTTTCTCTTGCCCCCTTAACCCCCTCACTCCCAGGGGAGGCGTGGGCCTCAACACTAATTTAGGAAGAACACGGAGGCCCTGTGGGTGTTACATGGAGAAATCACATTGTAAATGTTGTTTCTTTCATTCATCGGCCACCGACTCTTCAAACACCCCCCCACCCCCACCCAGTTCTCTGCTCTTTTACGCATGTCTGGGGAAGAAATGGTCCTACAAAGGAGACAGCACTGAGCACAATACAGTGCCCACAGCATAATAAGGCCTCAGGAAACTTTCCTTCCTTCCTCTCTGCCACACAGAGCCTTGATACTAGCCACAGGTTTCCTCTCTCACCTTCAATTTTCCCTTCCCTGCCATCTACAAACTTGCTTTTACTAAAATCTCTTTAAGAAGTGCCTCAGTCTGTGGGGCAGCTAGGTGGCGCTGTGGATAGAGAACCGGCCCTGGATTCAGGAGGATCTGAGTTCAAATGTGCCCTCAGACACAAAACACTCTAGCTATGTGACCCTGGACGAGTCACTTAACCCCATTGCCTAGCCCCCCCCCCAAAAGTGCTTCTGACGCCCTTTACAGCTGAAATCTTTCAGAGTCCTCAGCATCCACCCTCTTCACTGCCTCTCCCCACATCCCTTCTGAACCCCTCACTGGTTTTGGATGCTGTCCTCTCAAAGACCGCCAACAATGACATGATGACCAAACCAAATGGGTCTTTTCTTTGTTCTCAATCCTTCCTGCCTGCTTTGGACACTGATGACTTCTTCCTCCCGCCTTTGATGACACCAACCTCTCCCCGGAGGCCTCCTCAGCCTCTCGCCATATCGTTCTCTCTCAGCCCTTCTCTGGGGAGCTGCTCTGGCTCTCTCCCTCACTCGCCCCTCTCGGGAGACCTTATCAATCACCCCTGACACAGATAACCACCAATCTATACACCACACCCTAAGGGCTCTTAAACTCCAGGCCCACACTGCCATCTCCCAGCTGGGCCTCTCCTCCAACTCCACAAGCGCCAGGGGGCTCTTTATCCTGACCCTTCCCTCTCCCCCCAAATGCAATCAGGTGCCAAGACTTGGGGATTCTACCTTCACACCATCTCTTCTTGCCAATGACCACGTTAGCACCCCTTCTGTGAGCAGCCTCCTCTTGTTTGAAGGCCCTGCCCAGGGGGCTTCAGGAGGCCATCCCAGGCTGACTTCCCACTCCTTCCCTTCCCGCATCCCGTGTCCAGCCAAAATGGCTTACCTGCCATTCCCCAAACTCGTCCTCCATCTTCTCTCGGCTCCTTTGAGGCTCAATGTAGAATGCCTCTTCTCTAACACCTTTCCTGCGTCCACCCTGCCACCCCCCTCCCACCTCTGAGTCCTCCTCCTCCAATGGCCAGTAGATGCTTATCTGGCTCACGGAGTATCCCAAGGGCCTGGAGGACCAAGGTGTCTCTAGCACCTAGCACAGAGCCTTTTAGAACATTTCACTAAATGCTGGCGTTCTTTCACCAGGCTATCCATAAAATACAGCTGCCCCTCAGGCGCTGGGCATTACCTCACACGGCTGAGCTCCCACTTCTGGTCACAATGACCCAAAAACTGCAGTCAGGGCACCCAGACTGCTGCTCTTTTTTGGGTGTGAATTCCAATGAGAAAGTGTCTACTCTCAGACTTGAAGCCCGGGGGTGGGGCAGGGAGCAGGTGGCCTGGAGGCTTTCTAGCCCTGCCACCCTCCAGGCAAGCTCGGCCCCGGTCCTCCACGCTCACAGGCTGTGTATCCCGTGATTAGCAGCGTGCACACACCCCACCCCCACCCCGGAGAAGAGTAGTTCCCCCTGAAGAAGGATTGACATTCCCCATCTGAGACAGGCAACCTTGAGCACCCCCTCCAAAGAGCTGCCGTGATCCCCTGGGGGGCCGGCACATTTAGCCACGTAGCTCAGCAGGGGGTTCCGGACGGTGCCCAGCCACACCAAAACCATACCTTGAGGTTCTTGCAGCTCTTCATGAGGTACTTGACGTCATAGATGACCGGGAAGAACAATCGGAGGATCTCAAAGAAGTCCAGCTCTTCTTCAGGCAAGTTGGAGTTGGTCAGGATTTTGATTAAATAGCCAAAATCATAACCACTATGGGGCCAAACACAGGGAAAGCGCAAGATGAATACCAAGGCGCCAACAGTAAGCCTCCAGGCTCTGGGAGCCGCCCCCCTCCCCGTGACCACGTGGCGGCGTCCCTGAGAAGCGCTGTGGGCAGGTCTGACCTCCGCCAGGCGGGTCGTCAGCTCTGCAGCGCGTGACCGCACTGGGGAAAGGCCAGTTTGGTTAGGCTGGCTGGAGACTGCGCTGCCCTGGCAAGATTTCTGAGCACATGCCAGGCCATGAGGAGGCACTGTCTAAGAGCTCAGCAGGGACATGTTTTAGATGGTTACATGGGACAACTCTGGAATGGAGCCCTCTTGTAGGAAGGTTCCCACCGGTGACGAGGCTCGTGGTGCTGGACTGCGGTGATTCACTCTGCAGACGAGGCTTCCCACCACGTTCCTTAGCAAATGCCACTTTGAACTGGAGCCCCTTTGCTGCACTTCGGATCCAGCCTGAGTACTGGGACACGAGCCACTGTTCCCAAGGAAAGGGCCACTGTGCTCTCAGTCAATCTCCTATTCAGCCACAGCAAGCCCCAAACTCAAAGCCTGCCTAAACCCAGGGAAAGGGGGCGGGGCGTGTGTGTCCAGCCGAGGTCAGCCCCCTTCACTGGCCTCTCCTCCAGGGTAAGTGCCATGCCTCGAGGGACCAGACTATGAAATCCTCCTATCCTCACAAAGCTGGGAGAACACCAATGATGGTTGGTTGCCCTAGGCAGGTTTCCTAGGAAACACAGATCTGACGTGTTTGAAACAGAAAAACCAAACAAAAGGGCTGTGTGGGGTGAGAAAATGGGCAGAAAATACTCTAAGAAAGAGCACTGGGATTAGAAGAAAAAAACCCACGTCCAAGTCCCCTTCCTGGCCCTGGGGCCTATTTCAGTTACAACGTGAAGTTCGAGGATGCCAGAACCAGCATCATGACAACCCAAGCCTGGGTCCCTCACTGGACTCTGTGGTTTATCAAGAGGGACGCACATGCCCTGAAGCTCTGTTTTCTAGAGCCCCAGCCTCTGCTGTTTTCTCTTCCCTCGCCCGCTTTCACGTGCTGGATGGTCACCTTCCTCTCCTGAGAGGGGCACAGCTATCATCTCCTGCTGGGGATCCTCCCTTAAGCTCACCTTGCCCCACCTTCCAACACCACTGACACACTCAACCTGTCAGACACCGGCAAAGTCATCTCGCCCCACCGTGACGTCCCTGTTACAATCTTCTTGGTCAGCAAACTCCAAGCCCCAGAGTGCGCCATCACTAATAAACCTGCTGATAACCATCCTCCTGCCGACACTTTTCTGCCAGGTCATCCTTCCTCTAACTTTACTGGCCTCCCATGACCTACAGAAGGAAGACCAAATGTCTTCACCAGGTATATTTCAGAGATGAGTCTTCTAGGCTCCATCATCTTGGTTAAACACATGAATGCTCTCCCCTTCACTCATACACTATCTTGTCTCCTTTCCAGTCATCAAAGTCCTGCCTCTCATCACAGCCAGACAGCGCCTGGGGGGAGGGGGGTGACCTTTGCTGCTGTTCTGAAAACACTATCAAGAAGGTGGGAGGCCTGGCTGATCTACCTGTCTACTTGGCTAATGAGACCGCAGGGGTCTTGAAGGCAGCACTAAAGAGGAAGGGCTTACAGTGTTCTCCTCCCCCATCAGCCACTCTGCACTCCCTCAATGACCCAGGCCATCCAAATACAGAGCACTCCTACCCCTAGTCCCCCACATTTGCCTTGTGTAAGGTCCTTCTAAAGAGATGCCCAGAGTCATGTGCAGCAGCCTTTTAGTGCGTGGTTTTTGTCTGGCAGGCCAACATGCTTCCCTCTCCCATCTGTGGGCAAATTTGCATTATGTAAAATCACTTTACGTGGAGGTCTGTGGAATGGCCTACTTACATAAAGTGCAATCTGTATATACACCTTCCTTTTTATTTTAGAGGCATGGCCTATATTCGGACCAAGATAGGATATCAAGACCGTTCCAAAGGAAAGAGAAAGGGAGGTGGAGTGGGGGTTGTAAAAGCACCTTTAGTGTTAAAAGTTATCTGGTCACACAAGCGCAACAATTAGTTGCTGGCAAGCAACAAATGAAGATTATAGCAGAGAAGAAAAGGAACTTTCAATGACTAAAATGACCAGAAGGCAGTCTCCCCAGCCCCTCCCCACCCCCACCTGACTGGTCCCACATGATGCTGCGGTTTGTTTAGGTTAGGAAACAGGCCATGCCGAGCCTGGCTACCTACCAACAATGCCTGTCTCCATGGCCGCGCGCACGCTGACTTTCCACAATCTGACAGATGCATTTTTTTTTTTTTAAAAACCTCTGCACTAAAGACCAGGTTAATTTAGTGCTGCTTCTGACTTTCCAATGAGACACACAATGTTCAGAAGGCTGTCAGCAAAACTGTCAACTAGGTAATGGGAACGTTCAGTGACAACTCTGAGGACCATGGAATCATTCCAAATGACTCTGCCTGCTCCAGGGAAAACGATACTGAGCAAAAGAAGGCATCCACCCAAATTTCCATGAATAGCTTTTTAAAAAAGGAGACCTGAGTCATGCAAAATTCATCCCAGAAAGCCCTTCTTTTCTGGAATGCAGAGGAAATCACAGAATGTCTCCAACTTGAGAAAAACCCAGTCATTGAGAACAGAGTGTCTTTTCCTATAGGAACAATGTTACAAATTGTGGTTAGGTTCCCACGAAAGCCTTAGCACCTAATATGTGGCTGAAGTGTGATGCTACTGAACCTAACTAACACTGTTCTAAGGAGGAAACTCTGGGGGATGGCAGTCTGCAAGAAGTCCAGGAAGCAACTAAGAGGGGAGCGGCCTCTGAAGAGGCCCAAGAGCTCCCACTGGAAGGCACAGGGCAGACCGAATGGTCCTGTTTTTGCAGTTTTTCCATCTCCTTTCCTGTATGGACTCAAAGTCTGGAGACCATCTATTATTTCTTCTTCAGATACCAAGCAAACATTTTGTTCGCTACAGTAGAATTTTTGGTTTTGTGTTCCCAGCACTTAGCACAAGGACAGGCCCACGGCAAGGACTTCATACAAGTTCTGGTTGCCAGCTATTCCCGTACTGGAAAAATGGGATCAACTCAAAAGGAAAACTGTCTTCCTTCCTAGAAATCCTTCGTAACAATCTCCTGAGATGCTTTACAAGATGGTGCCTCAATGACTTATCTCCTTGAATAAGGGGGGAAAGGGAAGGAAGAGAGAGAGGGGGAGGGGACAGACAGTGGGAGCGAGAAACGGGGGGGGGGGGGAGGAAGGAGAGAAAATGAATGGAAATTTCTGAAGCTGACTTTACCTGTGAAATGAAAGCCACTTGACCCCCTCACACAGCACGACGCCTGATGTCATGAGAAGCTCTGCAAAATACTGTGTCTCAATCCCTTCTTCTTCATGCTTTTTAAACTGGATTCCCGAGGTCGTTAGGAGCTCAATGGAGTCCTGGGCATACATGTCCTCCCTGGAGGGGAAGAGAAAAGCAGGATTCCACAAGGACGCTTCAAATGTGACGTCACATCCCACAACATGCAGCAGTAAGTATGATGCAGTGAAGGACAAAACAGGTTGTCAGCTTAATGCCAATTATTCCAAAATACATGTTAAAAAAAAAAAGTCAAATTTGAAAGCCATTTTTCTAGATCACAGTATCAACTGGAAGCTGCTGTAAAAAGACCCCACACAATGACATCTGATGTCTCTGAAGTTGGAGGAGCTGCATTTGAATCTTGCCTGTGACCCCTCCTACCAGCGTGAGCTTATGTTAAGTCACTTCCTTTTCTTTCTTTGATTCTGAATTTGCACAGAAACATTTCCATATCCACAGGAGAACGTGAAATGACAGCTCTCCCATTTACGTATGACTTGCTTTTCAAGGACATAATGTTATCGGGTTGGTCTGCTTCTTTCTGGCCTTCCGTCTGTTCTCTGAATTTTTAGGAAAGATGCCTCAATGACCTTTTCCTTCCCCTCTCCAACCCTCCCACCACTGCAGAAAAAGAAAACAGGAATTCAAGCTAATCCGTTAAACTCTTTCCTCTTCTTCCCCCACAGAAAGTATGGGCGGACTGATCTTCCTGTAAGAGGAGAAGGGGAAGGGTCTCACAGGAAGGAAGCGTTCCTCGGGGCCACAGAATGGAGGCTTCATTAGGGGAAAAAGGAACTGGGAGGCAGAGGCAGGGGAATTGGAGCTATCCACAGACTGGAGGAGGGACCTCAGGAGGGCAGAGCTCGATGCTCCAAGGAGAAGGAAGCGGCTTGTCCTCTCTCAAGGAAGAGGCTAAAACGTCCCCTGGCCCAGAGACTCTACTGCCAGGCATCTGTTCCAAGACACCAAACGTTCAAAGGAGCACTTAGGGTAGTAGCAAAGAACTGGCGCCAAGGCAGTGGCCACTGACTGATGGGTAACGTAGCAGTGCTCAAAGGAGTTCAGAAAGACCTGTCTGATCCCGCTGATTCTCTGTCCACGCGCCTCTTGCACCCCCAAGCCTCTCTCCATTCATTGCACAAATACTCCTTGCCTTTCTCGTGGCCTGCTGTAAACAGCCTCCTAATTGGTCCCTTCCCCCATCTACTCAAGGCGCTCCCCCCCCATTCAAAGATGTCACTCCAATCTCCCCTTCTGGACTGACTCCCAGCAGGCCCCTCCCACATTTTGTGCTGGCCAGACACAGCACCACCTCTGGCCTGCTGCGTGCCTTTCGATCAGCTGCAGCTGTCCCAGGGTCACCTCCTACAGGAGGCCTTCGGCTGCAGCACTGATTAAGCACTTAGTGTATACCAGATCCTGGGCTGAGCACTGGGGACACAAAGGGAAAAACAGCCCTTGCTTTCACAAAGGTGCCCTCCCAGCCTCAGTTCCCTCAACTGTAAAAGAAGATAATGGTGGCCCCTACCTGCCAGGGATGTTGTGAGGCTCAAATAAGACATGTAAAGAGTGACGGGCCACAAATGGCAGCTGTCACAATCACTTGGTCCACTGCTCCCCAGGATCCATCTGTGTGGCCACCTCACTGCGCGTGCGGCTTCCCCATCAGTGACCCTGACCTCCCTGACCGGCCCCTGCACGGCACGTTTACCACACCCTGAAGTGGTCACGCACCACGGATCAGTAATCTGGCACTGTCCGTGTGCCCCCTTCAGCTCGAGTCTCCCTGCCTGCCCCGGCCATCGTCTGAGCCCCCGCCCAAGACCCTCTCGCCTCGGCAACCCCATGCCACACAGCAGGCCCTGAAGGCCTTTGCTACCATGACCACTGTGGCACAATCCACCCAACCCACCGCCTGGACCCCAAGCCTCTCTCTCTGACCAGAACCTTGCACCCTCTCTCCCTAGACGGCAGCAGACCAGCTCTAATGTCCGACTGTTCACACTGCTGCCAGAGGGAGTGGGGCATATTATGCACTTGGAGCCACAAGACCCACACCTGAACCTGGCTGTGTGACCACAGACAACTCCCAAAAACTCTCTGACCGAGGAGGACGAAAGACACAAGGAAGGGGAAGGGAACGTTCAGATAGCACGCACTGTGTGTCACTCTGTGCTACAAACTTTTAGCCTCGGGAGGTGGGTGCTCTAGTTGAGGAATCTGAGGCGGACAGAGATCAACTGACTTGCCAGGGTCACACAGCTAGAAGTGTCTTGGGGTGGGACTGACTCCATGCCCGAGCTCTACTGACACTGTACCAGCCGCTGCCTCTGACATGTTCCGGCAGCGTGCCCTTGGAAAAACCATCGAGTCTCTGTAGCTAAGTCTGAAAGACTTAAGCTGCAGAGGGGTCTATCTGGATTGGAAAAAAGGGCATCTTCCACAGGAATTCCCTGCATCAGTGACCGTCCCCCTGAGCCACGGGGACATCGGGACCTTTAGCAGTGCCCTGAAGGTCACCACAGGGACAAAGCCCTCTACCTGCTCAGATGATGCCATCCTCGTCTCCTCCTACAGACTGCGTCCCTCCCTTCTTTT
This sequence comes from Vombatus ursinus, assembly GCF_900497805.2. NCBI lineage: Eukaryota > Metazoa > Chordata > Mammalia > Diprotodontia > Vombatidae > Vombatus > Vombatus ursinus. The sequence continues at coordinate 2,079,307 of NW_020949971.1, forward strand.
CAATCCTTCTGTCTCTACTGCCTCTGAACACGCCTGTGTCTACATCCTGGACGGGGACCCTCGGCTGATCCTTCCATCCCGGCTACCTCGTCCCGTCTCTTCTGCCCATTGTAGCTAAATACCTTGAAAAGGCATCGAGGGTAGGAGCCCCCACTGTCCTTCCTCCTACTCTCTTCTTAGCCCCTCACCATCTGGCCACTGACCTCATCATTCCACCCAAACTGCTCTCTCCAAAGTTATTAATAAGCACTCTGTTGCCAAGTCCAATGGCCTTTTCTCAGCCCTCATTCTCCTGGACCTATCTGCAGCCTTTGACATTGCTGACCACCCTTTCCTCTTGAGGTTTTTGGGACCCCCTACCCCGCTTCTCCTCCTCCTGCTCTGACCCTCCTTCTGCCTCCATTGCTGGGTCCTCCTCTAGGCCGTGCCCATTAAAATAATGTCGCTGTCCGATGGCATGGATCCGATGACCATCATCTAAGTATCCAGGCCTGACCTATCCAGTTTCACTTCACTTATGTATTGGACATTTTGAACTAGATATCCAATACACATCTTAAACACACGTCCAAAACGGACACATTGAATATGCATGTACGTGTATCTATACATGCACATGCCCATGTATACACACAAGGCATCAATCAACAAGCATTTACTAAGCGTTGTCTACATGCCAGGTATCATGCTAGACTCATAAGATCGAGAAAATCCCTGTCCTCGAGGAGTCTGCATTCTAACGTGCTGATAAAACATAATATGTGGCAGAGTGGGAAAAGCAATGATTCTGGAGTGGGAGAACCTGGAGACAAAAGGAGGCAATACTCCTACCCTAGATGCCTTTTCAAGGCACTTCCAATAATTGGCAAACTACTGGAGCGACGAGCCATGGATGGTGTTTAAAACGGGGTGCCTTTGACACAAACAGGGAATTCTGGAGGAGGGAGGAGTGTAGAGGAAGCGACCAGGTACTCAGTCTGGAACAAGGTGAAATTGAGACACCTATGGGGCAGCCAGTGGGGGAGGCGGGACTGGTGCTAGATAATGAGCAGATATCTGAATAGGGGGGAGTTTAACCCAGAGCTCCTGAGATCAAGTCAGAAGGTGTAGAAAGGAGGAAGGTACGGGAGACACCCATTCCTGGGGCGTGGAACATGCATGAAGACGTGGGTTTTGGGTCCTGGGACAGAGACAGGACACTGGCAGCCAGATTGGAAGGGGCTGAGAAATGAGTGGGAGTCAAGAAAGAAGAAGCCCCAAGTGTTCCTGGCTTCTTCTGTGTCTGATTTCCAGAGGGAGGATAGCTGCTTGAGGGCTAAGATGTGGAGTGAAAGGCGGTTTGTTTTTTTTTAAGTGTGAGGGAGATCTGGGCATGTTGGAAGGCAGCAAAAAAGTGGCAAGAGCATAAAGAAAGATGGACAATGATGCCCTAGGGCGTGGGTAATGGAAGAGACAAGCTTCCCCCGGGGGAAGAGAGCCTAAGGCGACAAGCAGAGGAGACAGAACTGAGAAGGGAAACAGAGAAATGGCAGAAAATGTCTTTCTCAGACACTGAAGCAAAAGAGGAGAGGATGGGGGAGGCACCATGGAGGACAGAGGGCTGGACACAGGAGTCAGGAACATCTGAGTTCAAATCTGGCCTCGCCCTTACTGACTGTGTGTGACCCCGGGCAAGCAAGCCACTTAACATCTCTCCTAGAAAATGGGGCTAACAGCACTTCCCTCCTGGGTTGTGGTTACAGATGAGCCCTTATTTACAGCATAAATGCTCGCTTTTACTATAATGTTAAGATAATTTGAAATGTGGAACTGAGGTGCCTTGGGAACTCACAAAGGATGGTCTCAATGTTTTTGGTGAACTATGAGTCCCAGGTTCTCTATTGAGAGCAAATGGGGAGGTGCCTGCAGTTTCAGAAGAGGTTTGGAAAACTAGCAGCAGGAGTTCAGAAGACTCAGAGAAGAGCCAATAGAGGCATGTTGTAGATGAGTGTGCCTAACACACACCTGGAGTTGCCCCAGGAAGCGCAGTGACATCTTCCCCCGGAGCTCAGGAGCACAACAAAAGGGTGACGACGGATAGTGGGAGGAATCCAGGGCGCTCGTCTAGAAGGGCATCAGTCAACAGAATGGAGGGACAAGGCGGGGCCGTGGCCTGGCCCAGAAGGGAGAGAGGGTTCAGTGAGGGTTTAGGAAGTTGAGGCGCAAGGAGAACTAGCACTGGACCAACTCAAGAATGGGAAGGTAAGTGGGCGCCAGCTGGTAAGGGACTGAACCAACCTGGCCTTATACACATAGCGGAATGCTGCTGTCATTCAGAATGGTGAATCTGAACAATCCTAAGAAGGCTGATGAACTAATGAAGACCCAAGTAAGCAGAACCAAGCCAACGTTCCATGGGATGGCGATACTGTAAAGGAAAGCAATACTCCAAGACCCGCTGACCAAGGCAAACGGCAACAGCACAGCAGGCTTTCTGCCTCTCGGGAGAGAGGTGGGGGACTGACGGTAAAGAATAAGAACTACGTTATCAGATGAGGCCAACATCTGCATGTGCTCTGCTTACCTGTTCTTCTGATACGAGGCAAGTTTTTATTCAGGGGAAGGGGAAGAGAGGAGGAAGTCACTGAGAAGTTCTAGTAATTTAAAAAATGAATAAAACACTTTCTTAAAAGCTCTTACATCTATTCAAAGGGCGCTCACAAAGAATATAGATACTGGTACCGTATCTTTAAGACCTAAATGGAACGCTGAGAAGTACAAAAGTCATTTTTGCTGGCACGTTTGAAAACAGCGGGTAAAAATGTGGTGCTATTAGGAAGTGTTTCTCCTTATGGAGTCAGAGATGGGGTATATTTTATTTCTGATTCATGAGGAGTCTAACAGCACATTCAGGAAAGACTGTTCCCAGTAATGACTGAAGACAGGGCAAAGGAAAAGGATTAATCTATACTTTTTCCCCCCTGAGAAACTGAATTTAACTCTTATCTTGAGAAATATGAAGAAGCCTCTGCATCTGCAGTGGACCTAATGGTGAAACTGTATTTCTGGAAGTGAAATCATTTACTGTTTCACCAAGAATCCAAAGTGGATGGCTTTGAACTTTCTCTTATCAAAAATATCGTAGATAGTTATGTTTCCCCAGTTAACTAAATGAACTTAATGCAAGGAAATAGGGATTTTAACAAATGAATGAGAAAGTTTTAAAGTTTACTAATGAGTACGAAAATATCAAAACATACCACTGGATTGCTAGAGTTCAAAATAACAAAATTAAATAAGAGAACAAATCAAGTGATAGGCTAAGGGTTGACATAAAAGTGAAGTTGGTAGACCCTATAACCTTTTGAGGGGTCACTCAATGCAACTGCTAGTGTTATGTTGAATCAGATGGCGTTCACGTGCTTAGCACTCATCTAAAACTTAAGGAAAAATGAAGCTTTACTTTCGAGGTTACACTTCTTATAGAACTTTAGGATTATCAGCCTGTTCAATTATAGCCTCCTGAGGACAAAAAAAATCCCTAAACCCCCCAAACTTCCAATAACTTAAAACCAAAGGTTAGATTTTTTTTTTAAACTCACGTTAAATTGAACTTGAAGTTGAACTGCCACGTTGAAGTTCCTGGCGGGTACTCTCCTTGCTCATTCATAAACGTTAAGCCGAGCTGAATTATCTTTAGCAAGTCCACATTACACCTCAACAGTTGGTACTGATAGTCGGCATTACTTCTGAATTCTCCAATGGGTCTTGCAACCACACCTGGAAACTCGGTGTCCTGTAAAATGGTTTAGAAATTCACGATTTACCAAAGTACCTCAAATATCCAATCATTCCTAGATTACTTAATTTTTTTTTTCTATTTCTTAGGTACTACTTTACAATCCATATTCACTCTCTCACCTACCAACCTTCACATGATATTTTGTTTTTGTTAAGTGTTAAAACTTCTTAAAATTTTTGAAAGAACAGACAATTGCTTCCTTAAAAACACAAAACAGTGATTTTAAAGGTTGAATTTCTTGGGATTTTCCCATTTGGCAAAAACCTCTTATGTAGAAAGCACCTAAGATAATACCATATCAAAGACAATCAAACACGTTTATACTTGAGGAAAAAAAAGCACAATTCAAGTCCCCAGAAGGGCTATAAGAAATTATGGTCATTGTATACCACAGCACCAAGAACCCAGTTCTTCCAAGAATCGTGGCTAAAGTCCAAAGGGACAGTTCATTGTACATTTCCAATCCTTTTTTGAGACGATGCCTGTGTTAGCATTCATTGCTGGCTCTTCTTAAATTTTCTTTGGCTAAAACAGCATTTTTTACTTCCTGAAAAGAACAGTGTAAAAAACATTCCAATCCCACCCACTCAACTCTGTGGGAAGTATGTCTTCTTCCACGTTCCCACTACTGACTAGTGAGGGCAAAAAGCACGTCACCCACAAACTGCGGGGTAAGAATTTTGCAGGATTAGAAAATGACCGATTCCTGGTTACCTGCAAGTCCGCAGTTGTTAAATGAAAGAAAATTAATTTAGATTTTTAATGCTCCTCCACCACAAACTCTCCTCCTCCTTGTCATCCTCCAAAAACAAATCAATGTCACGTGGTTCAGTTCTCAATGTCTCAAGGAAATGCAGATACTCTACACATCCACATAAAAATGAACAAGCTTCACTGACAGGCAGACTACAAGTTCAATTTAGTATTTTCCTTCATGCTAAGGATTAACCAAGCATAGATGGTCAAAGGTCTCTAACAGACTGGTTCCTGTATGGAAGATTCAAAGAAAGGGGGGCATCAAACAAGGTCAGAAAGCCTGGTATAGGTCTTTGATCTACGGAAATAGCAGGGAGATCAAAGAACTATCTAAGTGTAGATGGGGAAAGGAAGCTTGGATTAAGGGTTTTTTTTTTCTTTTAAATCCTTTTTCTATGGGAAGAAAAACTATTTGATTAATTTTCACTTAATGAAAACAAAATGCAGCTCCAACCTATGTTCCAATAAAAAGCTCTAACATTTATATATTCTCCTTTCCCCACCACTCACATCATGCACATCAACGAAAAGGCACACGACTGAACAACCAGCAAATTTACAAGAAAGAGACAAGGCAAAAAACTGGGTTATGAGCATACCATGGCAACATAATTATACTTCCGTATAACCTGACGAATTTTCTTCATCTCGTCATCCAGGTTGCAAGCCCAAACTTCACAAATTCTTTGGCTATGATCTACGGTCGCTGCTGGCATAGTGGGAACGCAAAGGGTTTAGATGCCAACAAGCATCAAAATAGTATACTTGATTGAAGAGTCGTTTTATGAAATAAGTTTTCTTATCCTTTATTTTTGTACCTAGAACATTCAAAAGAAAAAGCAAATTTATAACAGGATTTCAATTAGCGTTAATAGTTACTAAATCCTGGCCCCAAAGCAGTCTTACCCAGTAAACCCACTGAATCAATCTACTTGTAAAGTCTACCTCCTAATCAGAAGTAACCTAGATTTTCCCTGACTTGCAAAGTATACATCTCCAAACTGTACGGAATGTTCATATTCTGATAAAATTACACTAAACAGCTATGTGACCTTGGGCAAGGCATTTAACTATTTCAAATGAAAAATGAGAGGGATGGGCTAGAAAGAGTCCAAGTTAATTAGAATCACAGAATGTTCCATCTGGAAGAGAACTCGAGAAACCATCAAAGCACAGTTTCTTAATTTTTTGGTGTCACAGACCCCCTCTGGCAGTCTGGTGAAGTCAATGGACCATCCCCCACAGTGCCCATTTAGGGTTAGGAAATGTTCAATTACAGTTAGAGGTCGGTGAAAGTAAGGTCATCATTTTGCCCCACCCAAGTCCACAAAACTCCCTGAAATCTATCTAGAACTCGACCAAGGTTTCTTATCTGCTCGTCCAGGGTTCTTTCCACTATACCTGTCAGTCCACAAGCATTTATTATTTAGTGCTTCCAGTAAGAGGCCCCAAGCTAAGCTTTGGGGACACTAAGAAACACAGTCCCTACTCTCAACGAGTTCACATTCTAACGAGGGAGACCAAAACAAAACAAAAAGATAAGATAAAGACAGTGTGAATGGAAAGTAATCTCAGCCAGAAAGCGGGCAGCAAGAGTGGAGGGTGGGTAGGGGCAGTGGATGACTGGTGAGTGGGAAAGGGCTTCCTATATAAGGTGGGATTTGAGCAGCCTTAAAGTAAGCCAGTCAGGAGGCAAAGACCCAGGGGATGGCATGACGTGGGTGGGAAACAGCAGGCAGGCCAATGTCACTGGATCATAAAGTTCATGGAGGGGAGTGAAGAGTGAGACAGCTGGAGCTACAGGAAGGGACTAGGCTGTAATGAGCTTTGAAAGCCAGAGGATTTGGTGACTGTAGGTATAACAGAGTTTCTTGAGTGGAGGGTAGGTGGCGTCAGGCCTGTACTTTAGAAGATCATTCTGGCAGCTGACAGGAAGATGACCTGGAGGAAGCAGGGAAACAGACCAGAAGGTTACAGCAATAGCTGAGCTGTGAGGAGCTGAGGACCTGCGGCTGGATAGTGGCAAAGTCAGAAGGTGCACATGTGAGATGTTATGGAAGCGGAAAATGGAAGGACTGGGTAAAAGACTGGACTGACGTGTGGTGCTGGTGTGAGTGAGGCATCGAGAACAGCCACCCCCTTGCTAGTCACCCAGCACCCACTGCCCTGCCCACCCTCCATTCTTCCAGCTGAGAAAACCTTCCATTCATACTGTCTATACCTTGTCTGGATGGGTTTGGGTTTTGGTTTGTGAGTGGGGGGACTGGGGGAGGTGCAGTGTCCCTGGCAGTTAATAGGAAAGTAGAAGGATGTGGAAGGAAAGATAATGGGTTCACTTCCTTCTTTCTCCATGGGAAAAAAAAGAAATCCAACCAAGCTCATTTTTTCTTTCTTTCATTTTCAAATCTATAAAGTAAGGTGTTTTAACTTGGGGATTTGGAAGACCCTTTCTGGTGTTAACATTCTGAAAGTCACAACCAGCGAGACTAGAGCTAACAAGTTCAGAAAACTCATAAAATCTCGACCATATGCTAACTCGAAGTGTATCGGTTTAAAATAGGGCCACAGATAAAAGGAGAAAGACACCAGGGTATCCAAAACATTAACCCACTAAACAGAAAGACCTCAAATGAAAGGTAATAGGTCACCAAGGTGCTCCTGGAGAGAGCACTGGGCCTGAAATCACAAAGAAAGACCTCAGTTCAAAAGCCAGCCTCAGATGTGTACTAGCTTTGTGACCTTGGGTAAGTCATTTAACCTGTTTTGCCTCAGTTTCCCCATCTAAAATGGATTGTGGAGGAATCAAATGAGACGATATTTGTAAAGCTTAGCACCGTGCCTGGTCATAAATGCTAGCCACTGTTAATAACTGCTGCCCCATTTATAGCAGTATCATTGCTTCATTTCTTAAGGAAACAGGCAACCAATCTCTTCAACCTAACAGATATAAACTGAGCAATTAAAAGAAGACTCATCTTCCTGAACTCAAAGCTGGCCTCAGACACTTACTAACTCTGTGACCCATGGCAAGTCACTTCACCTCTGTCCACCTCAGTTTCCTCATCTGTAAAATGAGCTGGAGAAGGAAATGGCAAACCACTTCTGCATCTTTGCCAAGAAAATCCCAAACGGGGTCACAAAGAGCAAGATGCAACTGAAGGAGAACACCACCACGTCTAATTCCCCATATTATGAAATTCACAGAATCTCACATCCAGAGCGAGCCTTGGGGATTATCCAGCTCAACCATTCAGTCATCTCCATCATGAGAAACCAAGGTCTAGACATCACACAGCTTCTCATGCCAGGGACACATTTAGAAAGGAGGTCCCCTTGCTCGACTCAGCATCCACCCCAAGAATGAAAGGCTCAGACAGCACGTGGGAAGTGGTGGAGGGTGTACTGGGAGCGACTCCTGGCTTCTCCCTGAAATAAAGGGCCACCTTTTAAATCCTCAGTGACTCGCCTACGCTCTCTGAAGAACAGATCACCCAAACTGCAATGGAGAGAGAGACAGACAGACTGGGCGGCACACTCCCCAGAACGAAGTGTGTCAAGGGGTAAAAAGACCCTAGCAAAGACGTGATACGAGAGAGCCGGGTCCCGGAGGGACAGCTCACATGCCCATCACTAGAAGCGTTCAGAGATTTAAGGGAAGGCCCTTAACAAGATGGACACCCCGCCCCCACCCCCCGGAAGAAATGGTGATGCCCATGTCGGTGGAGGCATAATTCAGACTCTAGACCCATCTCGGGTCGGCTGTAGACTCCACTAGCCTCTGAGTGCGGGCCATCTCACCCGGAGCAAACCAGAAGTTATTAGCTGGCACTGTATTAGCCCAAATCCTATCCTCACGAGTAGGCCAGGGCCCTAAAATAAGGCCCCTTTGAGGGCAGTAAAAAACTGGCGGAAGTAGGCACTTAAGTGTTCACAGGAGTCTCTGGGCTTAACGTTTCCTTCTAGGAAGGTTCGGGAGAACACGGAATCTGGGTTGGACCGGACCTCCACGGCCCCCAGCGCAGAGCTCAAATCCAGGAGTTTTGGAAACACAATTTCGGGAGCCGCTTTTCTAATCTACCCATTTTATCTTCGGCCTTTACAGACGGGATTCGGGGAGGGGTCCCTACCCCCTGCCCCCGCCCAGCGCCAGTACCCCCGGAGCTCGGACCCCATGCCCGGGCCTGGCCCGCCCGCGATGACAGCTGCGGCCCATCGCCCCCGCCCCCGCCCCCGCCCGCCTTTCCGTTAGCTCCGGGCGCGGACAAGTGAAAACGGCCCGGGGCCCCTCCCCCACCGCCCCTCCCCCGCCCGGCCCCGCAGCGCCGACGTGGCCCGGCCCCGGCCCCCGGCCCCGCCCCGCCCGGCCCGGCCGCGTCTCGGCGGAGGATCGGAGAAGGTTCGGGAAGGAAGGCGGGCGGGGGAGGGGAGGGGAGGGGAGGGGCGGGGCGGGCTCGGGCACGCCCCCGCCCCCGCCCGCGGCCCCGGCACTCATAAATAACCCCCGCCCCCCCCGCCCGGACAAGGCCCCGGACGCGGGGCCGCCCCCCCCCCCCGCACGTGCCCCCCCCACCTGCCCCCTTTACCGGCGAGGACGCCGGGGCGGAGTCGGGGGAAGAGGGAGCCCGATCCGCCCCTCCCCCACCCTGCCCGGCGCGCCCGCCCCCGCGCCGTTGGGGGAGGGGAGGGGAGGCGACGCCAGCCGGGCCCGCCCTGCCCACGTGGGCCCCAAGGAGGGCTTCCCGGAGGAGGAGGCGGCGGCGGCGGCGGCGGCCTGCCGGCCGGCCCCCCTACCCCCACCCCGGCCCGAGCTGTACCTGAGCGGGGGTGCCCTGGACCGCGGGCCCGGCCGCTGGCCATCCAGCCTCCGCTTGCATACCTTCAGAGACGAGGGGCTCACCTACCGGCCTGGCCGCCCTCCGCGCCGGGCCCGGGCCCGCAGTACAAAGCCCTGACGTCATCGGCGCGCGCCCCCTCCCCTCCCGGCTCGCTCCCGGGCCCGGCGCGCGCCGCCGCGCCCCTCCCCCACCCCGCGTGCCCGCGCGCCCCCTCGGCAGCGCCCCTCCCCCACCCCGCCCCGCCCCGCGTGCTTGCGCGCCGCGGCCCCAGGCGCGAGGACCTCCGCTGGTGCCGATGCGGTCGTCGTGCTCCTCCGCCTCGTCCTCGCCATAGAGTCAAGCCTCAGCGGCGGCCCCATAGACGCCTCTCGCCGGCCCGGGAGAAGGGGGCGCGGGAGCCGCGCGGCGCCACCTCTCCTCACAAGTCCGGCGAGGCGCTGCACGATGACGTCAGCCCGCAGCGCGCAGCGCGATCCCGAAGCGCGGAGCACGCATGCACGTACGCCACGCATCATGGCTATTTTCACCCCCCCTCCCCCTCCCCCGGGCACGCACGCACGGGGCCGGCGCAGGCGCAGGAGGCGGAGCCTCGGTCGAGGCGGAGCGGCGCAGGCGCAGAAAGCGGCGGCAGAGCGGCGCAGGCGCAGAGAGCGGCGAAGCGTAGGCGGCGGAGCGGCGGCCCCGTCCCGGACCGAGCGAGCTCCGCGGCCTGACATGCCCCGGCGGCCCCGGCGGCCCCGGCAGCCGCCCGCCCGAGCTCGCGGGGCCTCGGCCCAGGCATGAGCTGGCTCTTCCCGCTGAGCAAGAGCGGCGCGTCGCCCGCGGCGGGGGGCGGCGGGGGCGGAGCGGGGGGTCTCACCAGCCTCCAGCAGCAGAAGCAGCGGCTCATCGAGTCCCTGCGCGCGGCGCACGGCAGGTGAGGCGCGGCGGGGGACAAAGGCGCGGGGGCGGGCTGGCCTCTCTTCCCCCTGCCGTCCCTCCCACGGCCCGGGCGTGTCCGCGGGTCGGGCGGCGAGGCCTCCCCTCAGTTTCCCCTTCCGTCTAGGGGCCTCGGGGCAGTGTCCCGAGGAGGAGCTGGGGCCTTTCCTGGCCCTGCCTCAGTTTCCCCCGCAGGGGGAACCCTTTTCCCTAGGATAAGCTTTCCACGCTCGGCCCGGGAGGCGGGGGCTGCCGTCTCCCCGGGGGTCCCAGGGGGCCACGCTTCCCGCTGGGGGCCGGGGCTGGACAGCGGAAGGCAGTGGGAGGGTCGCTCCCCCACCGGCGCGGCCTTCCTGGGGAGGGGGAGGGGCCGTCCGGGGCGCTGCGCCCCCACGCCCCCTGGGCTCGCTCTGCCCACGTGGGTCTGCTGCCCCGCCCCCGCCCCCCCCCCCCCCCGCTGTGCCGCTCGCGGTCAGGGTGGACCCCGGGCACACTTCCGGTCTCCGTGCGCTCGGGGCACGCTAGGAGCGCAGAGGAGAGACCCGGGGGGCCGTGACGAGCCTGGGATCCGTCCCCCCCCCACAGGCCTTTCATTTAGCCTTGGGGCAGCGGGGCGCGCCGTCGGACCCCGTTTTGGACCCATCGTGTTGGCAGCTGAGAGATTGGCCGGGAGAGGGAGCGGGCGTTTATTAAGCACTGACTGGGGGCGTGCCTGGGGCCCGGCGTGCCCCGCACAGGCGTCGGAGGGTTGGGAGCGGGGAAGGATCGGGCGCTCTGGGGTGGTCGGGCCTGGCGGGTGGGCATGGCTCCGGTAGGGTCGGTTTTCAGCGCTGCCGTACTTGACGTAAGGGGTTGGAGAGCAGCGAAGTCTGTGTGGTTGGATTGCAGTTTTCTCCGGCGCTGGGCCCCACAGACGCCAAGAAAACGTGGAAATGAGCCAGACCTGAAGGCGCTGCGGCCAGGACTTAGCAGCACAGTAAGGGGAGGATGCCCCCGCAGTCACAGGTCCCCACGGCCCCTCCCTGCAGAGGGACGTCTCTTCAAGGTCCCAAGGGAGGTCCTCGGCTCCTACTCTAGTGGCCGCCTCCGCGCTTCTCAGCCGGCATCTGCTCGCGCTCCGGTCTTCAGTCTCCCACCTGGTGCCCACCCGGGATTTGAGAGAGCGGGTTTCAGAGTATTCGGAGAAGAGGCAGGATCCCATGAGGGAATGAGCCCGAGAGGGCTGGGGTGTGGTCAAGGCCGAAGACCAGGAGAATGCCTTCCTCTGAGGAAGGAGAAGGGCCGTCCACGTGGATGCTCGCCAACGTCCTGGCAAATGAGATCTTTAAGAGACAGAAAGAAGGTGGAGGCCGGAGCGGGCAGCAGATGGATGTGTGGCCTGGTGCTGTCCAGATAGAGTCAGACGTCGTAGCTCGTCCGTGGAGCAGGGGAGGTGCCCGGAACAGGCCAACGAGAGACGGGACGGACGGGAAGAGGCAGGCGCGTTCAGCCCTTCGTTCCTGTCAGGAGGGAGCGTACGTGTACGTGCACACGCCTGGGTTTACACAGCCAGGCCCAAGGAAGACGGGCACGTTGATGCTGGCAGATCGGACTGCTGCACGCTGTCAGAGACCTCAGGAATGGGGGGGCCTGCGTGGTTGGAGGGAGAGGGAGAGAGACCAAGCCGAGGCCAGGGAGGTTCATTTTAACTGGTGAGGAAGTTTGGAGCGTATTGTTAAAAGTGAAACAGGTCAGGGGAGCCGCACGGCTTCTGGGGGCGGGGGGCGGCTCCACAGAGGAATCGCATGGGTACCGGACTAGGCCTTTTTCTCCTACACTAGCCAGGTGTTGGATCCTCAGTCTTCCATGTGATTCTTGTGACCAGGGTGGGGAACTGGCTGGGAAGCCGAATGATCGTGGGGTTGGGCACTTTGAGAACTGGCTGACGGCCAAGCCCTCAGGATTTTGTTCTTTCCAGTGCTAACGATGTTTTTCTAACTTTATTTTCTTTCAACAGCATAGCTGAAATACAGAAAGATGTGGAGTACAGATTACCGTTCACGGTAAACAACCTTACAATTAACATTAATATGTAAGTAGTCTGTTATGTTTTGTGCTTTGTTTTGCTTGTGGTGTTGTTTTCTCCTTAATTGGTGATTTCTGCTAATATTCAATGTTTTGTGGGGGTTTTGCTGGTGTTTATAGGTCACAAAATATTGAATTTATTGTTTGAAAAACAGCCTTGTGAGGTAGGTACTACAGGCATCATCCCCATGGTCCAGATGAGGAAGTAGAGGCTCTGGAGATGTGGTCCCATAGCTGCTGAGTGGGGTTTCCGCTCCTTGAGAAGGCCGTCTGCAGCAGGTGCCCCCGCTTTCTCTCCTCTTGCCCTCTTAATCCCCTACAGTCTGTCTTCTGGCCTCCTCATTCCACGTTGATCTCTCATTGCTCTTGTGGGCCCCGGGTCTCCTTGACTTCTCGGCAGCTGTGGGCACAGTGGATCTCCTGCTTGAGGCTCTTCGCTGGGTTTTCAGGGCACCCTTCTGGCTTTGCCTGCCTGTCTGACCATCCTTCTCCTCACTGGCTCTTCGCCAGGACATGCCTGCTCACTGTGGGTGACCCCAGCTTCTGTCTGGGTAGCTCATCGGCTGCCATCCCTGTGCTCACCGCCACCAGTGCTCATCCTGCCCCACCTCCAGCTGCCTTCCAGACATCTCAGACTGGACATGCGGTCGGCGTGTCCAGAACAGAGCCAGCTCTCTCTCTCCCGAGTCCTCCCTCTTACGTTGCCTGCTGTTGTCAAGGCGGCACCGTCCTCCGGGTCCCTCGGTCCCTCGGCCTAAGAGGCATCCTGTGCTTCTTACTTTCTCTCCCCTCCCAGACCCACGCTGTTGGCAGCGTCTCTCGGGTGTCCCCTTCTTTGCTCTGCTCCCACCCGGGCTGCTGGGGGTGCTGCCTCCCTCGAGCCCCTCCCTGCTCTAGCCCGTCCTCCAGTCAGCCACCAGGGTGATTTTCATGAAACACGTCACCCTCCTATCCGGTACACTCCAGTGACTCCCTCTCGCCTCTGGGATCAAATAGGAGGTGCCCTGTTTGGTGTTCCCAGCCCTACACCCCCTAATCCTTTCCTCCAGTCTCCTTAACGCCTCAGTCCCCAGTGCGTCCTCTTCCATCCCGTGACTCTGGCCTCTTGCTCTCACGCTAATGAGCCCCTCCATCTCTCAGCTCTAGGGTTCTCTCTGACCGTCCCTCATGCCTGGAGCCCTCTCCCTCCTCTGCTCAACTCCTGACTTCCCTGGCTTCCTTTAAGTCCCTGCTAAAGTCCCAGCTCTGGCTGCAAGCCTTCCCTCTGCTAATTGTTTCCCATGCCTTCTGCAGATAGCTTGTTTGTGTGTGTGTGTGTGTGTGTCTGTGTCTGTGTCTGTGTCTGTGTCTGTGTCTGTGTCTGTGTCTGTGTCTGTCGTCTCCCTGGTAGACTGTGAGCTCCTTGAGGGCAGGGGCCGTCTTGGCCTCCTTCTGTATCCCCAGCACTTAGCGCAGTGCGTGGCACATAATGAATGTTTATTGGCCGGCTGGCTGCCTGGTCTGAATTCTCCGCTCTGTGCCGCCTCTCACGTTACAGGAGGAGGAACCTTAGATCTACCTTGATGAGGAGGATTCTTGTGATGGCCCTGGGTGGAGCAGCTTCCCACCATGGCCATCTGGCCATGAAATCCCAGGCCAGGTACCCGGCTGAGGGCCTCAGCTCCTGGCCTCAAGACCCGTGGGCCTTTGTAGAAGAATCAGGTGGCCACAGACAACTGACCCAAGAGTTAGCGTGTGATCCGCGGGTATGGAAAAGCACAGACGGGCTTAGATGGAGGTCCTGTGAAGAGCGTTTTTTTATCCTGTAGGCAGTTGGGAGCCAGGGGAAGGATGATTGAAACTTCGTGTTTTGGAAGCTGTCTTTGGCCACTGTGGGAAGGATGGATTGGAAAAGGGAGAGGCAGGAGGCAAGCAAGTGGTTCAGATGAGTCAGACAGACTGGGATAGATGCTCTAGAGACAGAACCGACCTGGAGGGCCTGGAGCTCACCCCCTCTTCCTTTTCCCTTCGTCCACCAACAACTCAAGACCCAAAGGGTTAGATTCTACTGGGGGAGATGGCCCAGACGGGTCCAGAGGGATACAGTATAAATGGCAATGGAACACCTGCCGGTGTACCCAGTGTGGTTTAAATGCAAGATTGTAGGGGGCGGAGAGCATTAGCAGTGGCAGAGGAATGGGAAAGGGCTTGTGTCAGAGCTGGGCCTTGAGCTGCACCCTCAGAAAGAGAGGGATTAAGGAGGAAAGACCTTCTAGGCATGGGGGAGAGCCAGCGCAAAGGTGGGGCCTGGAGCTTTGTGTGTGAGTGCTGGAGAGAAGGGCATTTGGGCTGCAGCAAACCAAACCCAGAAGTCCCCATTGTATTCTGTGAGTAATGGGAGCACGCTGTAGGAATGTGGTTCTACAGAAGAGTTACCTGGTCAGGCCTGGGATTTGGGAAGGCATTGTGGAAGACGGACTAGGGCAGGGAGGCAGGGAGACCGAGGAGGAGGCTGTTGCCACCATTCAGGTGAGAGCTGCAGAAGGCCTCCACTGCAGTGGTCTCTGCGTGGGGGACCGGGGGAGTGAGGAGGGTCAGGTGCAAGAGACGTTGAAAAGGTGCCATCGGCAAGACCGGGCAGCTGACTGAAGTGGGGAGCAGTCCGAGATGATACCAAGGTCAGAAACTTAGGAGACTGGAAGAGTGGTGATGTCCTCAGGAGAAACAATGTGGGGGGGCTAGGTTGGGGCTGGATAACGGGATGGCTCGACCCGTGTCCCTGAGGGCCTGGGATAGAACCTTAGGGAAGACCCACAGTGAGAGGGTGTGATGTGGGAAATGAGCCAGCCCAGGAGACGGAGCTGGAGCCATAAGACAGGCAGAAGGAGAGTGGTCAGCAGCGGCTGGTGGAGGAGATGGGTCAAGACTGATAACTCCGGAGTCTTGTGACATCAGGATCAGATGGACCCGTGGCCACTTTACTCGTTGGCCTTCAGGCCTTTCTCAGGCTACCTTTAGTCAAAAAATCGTCAGAAATTCCACGGAGCTAAAACTGCCGGGGTCTGTAAGGATGGTCGTTTCGTTAGTAGAGTTAAGGATGTCAGGCCAGACAGGCAGAGAGGAGCGAGGGGAGAAGAGGAACGGTGCAGGTTTTAATGTGCTGAGTTTGAGTTTGAGGTGTGGGCGAGGGATGCCGGTGGGATGGCCTTCAGCTCTGGATGGCCATAGGCCTGGCGTGGACTGTTGGTCACAGAGTGGAGAGAAAAAGCCTGAGCCTTGAGAGCCAGTCCCACACTTTACAGAGAAGGAGGCCCAAAGGAAACAGGACGGCCAAAAAGGAGCAGTCAGCAGTCATCTGTTAAGTGTGTATTATGTGCCAGGCACTGTGCTAAGCCCTAGCAAAATGAGAGACACTTCCTGCTCTCAAGAAGCTTACCTTCTCATAAGGGAAGCCAAGCTGCCAAGGCAGCTGAAGGCAGGGCGGAGGGGTGTGGTGTGGCAAAGGCCAGAGACTCAGAAGCCCAGCTGGGAAGGGAATAAATTATGGTTGGCCTGGGTCCATCCCTAGCATGGAGGGTTGACCTTGGCATCGGAAAAGGGCACCAGCAGGGTGGGGGGTGCTCCAGGGGGAGAAAAAGGTAGAAGGAGATAGGGTGAGAGGGGGGAGGCAGGTCAGCTGGGGCAAGCCCTCCTGTAAGGGCTTGAATGTAGTTTGGGGGCGAGTTAGGTAGCCAGGAATGTAGTCAGCCCAAAGGTGGGGGGGGGAGAGGGAGGGACAGAGGAGTCAGGAGCACTGACCACTGACTGTCCCGGCAGCCGGAGGTGTTGGGAGGGAGCGGCCTGGGGGCACTGCCAGCTCGGCTCATCTCTTTGCAGAGATGGCTGGGTTCGTTGGCCTCCACTGGACAGACCCTGGCAGTTTTAGTTCCTTGGGGTTTTTGACTGCCTTTTGACTGAAGGTAGCCTGAGAAAGGCCTGAAGGCTGATAGAGTAAAGTGGTCAAGGGTCCATCTGATCCTACGAGGACAGAAGATGCAGCCGACAGTCCTTACAGAGCGCCTTCATCTTTTTTTAAAGGGAAATTTTATTTTTTTTTTTCCAGTCAACAAAGATCTGCCCTTTTTGCCTCCCATCCACTCCTTCCCCCACGTTGAGAAAGCAAGAAAAGCAAAACCCCTGTTACAGACATGCGTGTATAGCTGACATGTCTGGATCCGTCTCTGTCAGGAGGTGGGCATCTTTTTCCTCCTGAGACAGACCTCTGGAATCGTGGCCAGTGGTTATGGTGAAAAGCTGGTCTTTGTCAGGATAGCTCCTGGAAGTGTGGCAGAAATGAGGGGTGTAGCCAATGGAATTCCCATCTCCGGGGCACCTGGATGTGTGTCCTGGGAAGGCCAGACGTCACCAAGTCCAGCCTCTCATTTTTGTGTCCCCCTCTCTAAAGGGAGGGGTTTGTTAGGCTAGTTACCCTATGGTGTGTGGGGGCAGCAATGGGGGTCAAGTACCCCTTCAGAACTGGTCATCTCAAGAGACACACGAGGGACAAGTTCTGAGACCATTAGGAGCCATCACATTTGGAGCTCAGTGGATTGTGTTAGGTGGCTGAGCCTATACCTCACCAGTATTTCCTGTGTGCCAGGGCACAGAGAGGGAGGTGAGCCCAAAGTGACCAAGAAGAGGGCTGGTTTAAAGCAAGGGCCCTCAGCCATTGCCTGGGGAGGAAGCCCTGGGGCCCCCTCTCAGAGTCATGGTTGTAAATCTTACAAGAAGCTCACAGGGTTTCCAAAGAAACACCAGTTAAATGGAAATTCAAAAGTCCTGGACCCTGGGCTGAGGGACCCCCCAGGTCGACATTGGCTACTAAAGTCAGATGGGGTTGACTGTTGGACACATATTTGAAGACAGTAAAACGCATCCTTCCTGAATGATTTACTGATAAGTTTAATAGCCATGGAGTAAATAAATGTACAAAACAAGGGGCAGAACCTTACTCCAAACCCGTAGCCTTTTCACGAGGGAGAAGTGAACTGGACACAGGATGGACCTGAGGCGTGCCCTGCCCTCCTCTGCCTCCAGGCTTTCCCTTCCCTTCTTTCCCGCAGTCCTGAGTCAGTGGGTTTGACTGCAGGGTCAGGTTGGCCAAACTTTCACCTTTCGCATATTCTGTTTGTTTTTGGTTCATTGAAAAACATTAGCTTTGACAAACAGCAGAGGCTCTGGGTGCTGCTGTTTCCATGACAGCACAGGGAGTGGAAAGCAACAGGACCCCTTAGGCCTGGGCGAGGCTCAGGGGAGGTTTGCTCCGCCAGGGCTGGCCTCTGGGGCCTCAGGCTCCCCGTGTGGCAGTCCTGAGGCTCAGTTGTCATTGCCTAGCTCTAGGAGGACTGTGTGTGTTGAATGTAGGACTTACCATGTCTTTTTCTTCTGTTCACCCCCCTAGCTTCCTTCCTCCTCAGTTTCCTCAGGAAAAACCAGTGATCAGTGTTTACCCTCCAATACGACATCATTTAATGGACAAACATGGAGTGTACGTTACCTGTCCATTAGTAAACAATGTAGGTATACAGTATTGGTTAATCCAGATAAATTAGGGAGCCCTGCTGAAGAGTACATAACCTGAAATGTGCTTAAAATGTGGCGTTTGTGAGGCTGGGGCTTGGGAAGGCTTCCTTCCGCCAGGTGTCAGCTCTGCTCTGATACTGTAACGGTCAGATAAATTCCGTTGCATCTGCTCTCTTTCTGTCACCGGCACCATGGTGGCAGGTGATTGCCTCTTCTGCACCTCTGGGTCTGAGAGAACCTTGTTTTTGCTTCTTGGAAGGATTGGAATCAGGTGATCCCCTATTATAATTTTGAGTGTACCGCCCTGCGCGGCTAACCTAAGGAACTGTGCCTTGGGTGTACTGACCCTCAGAGCTGACCCCTGAACCTTTGAGTCACTGGAAAGAGTCGAATGGCTCTCTTTGAGCTCTGTGATTCATTTGTACGGGATGGTCTGGGACCTGCTCAGCTCTCAATAATGTGGCTGAGTCCCAAGCAATTGGCTGACAAACCCATTTTAAAACGCGGTCTGTGAGCTGTGGTCTACCTACCTCTGGTCAGCAGCACTGGCCATTTTGGACCCTGCATCTTGTATGTCTGTCCACATTTTGGTGCCTCATTGGGCCATGGAGGTGACCCTGCATTCTTGAAGGCCAGGCCACGAGGAAACAAGAGTCTGAGAATCCGAGTGGTCCTAGAGGTCTGTTGGCCAGGGATCTGCCTGGCAGGCGGGTGGGGGTGGAGAAGCCAGGCTTTTGGGCACCAAAGTCTGGAAAGCTGCTAATTATTAGCGAGAAGCCCCCGCTTTAAAGAACTCGGGGTCCATGAAGTTATCCTAAGTCTGCGGGCTGAGCTCCGCTAAGCCCTGCATGTTCTTCCAAAGAGATGTTATAAATGCCCTGAAATATCATTGCACTCGTTTTTCAGTTTACCATGCACTCAGATCTGGGGAAGATCATTCAGAGCCTCTTGGATGAGTTTTGGAAGAATCCTCCGGTTTTGGCTCCCAGTTCAGCATTTCCTTAGTAAGTATAAATGCTTGATAAGTAATACTTGCCAAATAGTAAATGATATATAAAATCATGTAAAATAAATAAGACAATATAAATAAGCTTAATGAATAAGAAAAAATTAAGGAATGCTTCATAAATAAGCAGAGTCTACTTACACGGTGACTGTAGCAAGTTGGGGGTTTGGGTAGACTTTCCTCTGTATTTGGAAATGTATCCCCGCTTCCCTCAGCTCGCCGCCTCCCAGACGGCCTTCTGGGTGCCCAAGTCTGCTGCTGAAGGAGGAACTTGGCTCTCCCTTAACCAGTTTTCCCAGTGAAGCCGATCTCTCCTGACGCCGATGGCAGTGGGGGCAGGGTTTTCTTGGTCTGGCGAGTTGAAGAGAAGGCTGTTTTCTCAAGCGGCGGGTCTCTCTTTCTGGCTTCATGCTGCACGGTTTTCACTTACCTGCCTCACTGGATCATTACAAGAAGAGCGTTTGATTGGCTCTCAGTTGCTTTATGAATGTGAGCTATTGTACATGAGATGGCTTCAGGGATTGAAGGGAAAAAGTCCCCTTCTGTGAGGGAGCATCGCCCTTCACGGAAACAGGGATAGCCCCATTTTTTTCTGTCTGAGGTTTGATTTGAACTCGGGTCTTCCTGACTCCTGGCCCAGCACTTGGAGCTGCTGGACCGCGTGGCCAGCTTCTGCACACGAGTGACCAGGATCCTCTCCATGACTTGGTCTCCTTGTTCTCCTGAAGGTTTTCTGTGGCCCTTTCAGTAAAACGGGGATGGTAGGGTGCGTTTGTCCAAAGCTTTTTGTCTGATTTGTAAATCCCCTTCAGAATAAGGCAGAACCCGCGAGCCGGCTCCCTGCTGTGGCCGCAAGTGTGAGAAAAGTGGGCAGCTAGTCACTGTCCCTGCTTAGAACACCGTGTTGTAAGAGGCGCATCGCTGCCACAGAAGCGCTGTGTGGCAGGCTTGGATGCCTTTGTTTGCCTTCACCAGAAGGCCTCTCTCCGACCTGCCCTGGTCTGTGGTCCCGTGGGCATCTAACCTCCTGGCGTCTTGCTTTCCCTTCAGCCTTTACGGTGGCCCGGCAGGAATGCCTCCTTATGCTGCTCAGGGTTTCCCGTTTCTCCCCTCCTATCCTCCACAAGAAGCCAGCAGGCCCATGGCTTCCGTGCCAGTTGCTGACGCCGTTTCTCCGGCCTCGAGTTACTCCACACCCAAACCTGCTGCTCCCTCCTATGGTTTCCTCTCCAGCCTGCCATTGCCTGTTCCCACCACAGATGCCCCGATGCTGGTAGGTATCCCGGGCTGACTCGTCCGTGGGGGGTGTGCAGAATTCCCGGGCTCTCCCCCAACAGCGTCAGCCCTGAGATTTTCTTAGGCTGTTGATTGCTGTTGGTTTGCCAAGAGTAGGGACGGGAAAAGCCAGAAGAGGGAAAAACCAAAATGAGCTGAAAGCCAGTCCCAGAATGCTCAGCCTGGGAGGAGGAGGAGGGCTGTGTTTGCTTGCTGGGCCCTGCTGCCTCCGAATCTGTGGGCGGATCAGCTGGGTGAAGAGCGCTAAGACCCTCTGGCCACTGCACTTAGCGTGCTGGGCCGGTGCTCCTACTGCATCATGGGCCCTGCTGCCTCCGAATCTGTGGGCGGGGGCTGGCCTAAGGTGGTGGGGTCAGCTGGGTGAAGAGCGCTAAGACCCTCTGGCCACTGCACTTAGAATGCCGCGGGGGCCCTGCCGTGTGACATCCGTGAGCACATGGCAGGCGGGGTGGAGAGGATTCCCAGGGGCTTCCCTGAACTGTCTAACCGCATTGTAACCTTCTTCAGACAGGCCAAAACGGGTGTGGTTACAAGATGCCTGACATTCCTGATGCATTTCCAGAACTCTCTGAGCTCAGGTAAGCCCTTACCCGAGGCGGCGGCTCAGCGGTCGTCATGCCGTGTGTCATTCACAACAGGTCTGTCCTGTGTGAGGCAGGCGACATGGCCCTCAGCCCACCTCAGGGAGTCAGCCGCTGTTTGTTGGGACTTATCTGTGCCCAGCCATGCTCAGGGTAGGCAGGGCATCTGGAGACAGGCATAGACGGTCGTTGCCCTCCAGGAGCCCCCAAGCTGGTCCATACAAGCTGGGTTCAGACAGGAAATGGGAGGTGACCATGGAGGGAGGGCCGCCTCCTGAAGCCGAGGGCTTGGTGGTGGTCCTTCCATAAAATCAGACAGGAATTCTTTTTGTTTTGTTTTGTTTTGTTTTGTTTTGTTGGCTAGGCAATGGGGTTAAGTGACTTGCCCAGGGTCACGCAGCTCGTAAGTGTTATGTGTCTGAGGCTGGATTTGGACTCAGGTCCTCCTCACTCTAGGGCCGGTGCTCTATCCATTGTGCCACCTAGCTGCCCCATAGGAATTCTTTCGGCAGCCACCATCAGTCCACCTCATGGACTGTGGCCTGCTCTGTATATAACTTTACACTATGCGGTCATTAAGCACCTAGGATATCCTAGGTCCTGGGCTGCAGAGTCCAAACAAAATAAAGACCAGGCCATTTGGAGGGGGATCTCTAGCTAGTAGGGAGATCAGGAGGGTGTCCTGTAGGATCTGGCACTGGTCTGGGGCTTTGGAAGAAACTGGAGGGTCTGTAGAGCTCATGGGTGAAAAGCAGCAAGCAGTCGGTTTGACCAGACAGAGATGTGGGGAAGGGGAGTCACGTCCGACCCCACTGGCACGCTTAGCGGGGTGCAGGAGGCCGTGAAGGGTGTTTGGTGCCCGATGTGGGAGCTCTAGCCTGGAGGGCCTTGGGGTGGAGGGCATTCTGTCTTGGGAGACAGCCTCTTCAAAGGCAGGAGGTGGCAGCCATATGTGGGGTTCTCCATCCCCAGAATTTACAAATGAAGAAACCGAGGCCCAGAAGGTTAAGGGATTTGTTGCTGAAGTGACCTTTAAGTGATCTGCGGCCTAAGATGTTAGTCTGTGTCTGATTTCTGCCCGCTCATCCCAGACTGCATCCGCATGCATTTATTAAGCATCTGCTGTGTGCTGGGTCCAGAAAAACACAGCATTAGTCCTTGTCTCCAAGGACCCCTGATGTATTGGGGAGGATCTCTGTAGGATAAACCGGGGATTATCCGGGAGAGAAGGCCTCTCGCATTAAGGGGCCCAGAAGGGCTCTTGTGGAAGCTGCGGCTTTCCTGAGACGTGAAGGAACCACGAGGAGGACGTAAAGAGGGGGACAGTTAGGCAGGGGGTAGCAAGTCCGTTGTCGCCAAGCCCTGGCGGTGATTAGGGGGTGATCGGGCAGGCACCTGGAGGGGGAGCGCATCCCCGAGCCAGGGCGCAGGAGGGGCGGGGGCCTCCCCGCTGGAGGCTTCATCACACGCTGGGCCACTGCCTGCTGCCAGGTCTCTACGCGATCTGTCCTGCGGTCACCCTGTCGTTGACCAGCGTCCTGGGACTCGGGTGTGATTGCGGCTTTGTGGTGGGCTGGAGACTGAGTCCTGCTGGCTTCCTTCTCTTTGGCTGCATTGTGTTGCCGTTCTCCGTCCCTCTTTAAAGGAACTCTTTGGTGGTTTGATTGGAATGGCTCTGGATGCCGGAGTTAATTCAGCATGGCATTTTTCTCATCGGCTCAGGCCAGTTTACATTGCATCATTTACGTGTGACTTTATTTCCACAAAGTACATCTTGGGCTTTTGTATAGATTCTGGTAGATGCCCATCGATTTTGCGTGGCGTAGTGTGTTGGTGATGTGCAAAAATGCTGATGGTTTTTGTTTATTTCATACACTTCAACTTTGTGGAAATTTTTGTTCTGCAAAAAAAAAACAAACACTAATTTTGATTCCCCTTTTCTGTGCTTATTTCCTCCATTTCTTTTTCTTTTCTTTGTAATAGTAATCGTTAACATTTATATCACACTTACAATGTGCCAGGCTCTGTGCTAAGTGAGCACTTTACAATGATTATCTCACTTGATTCTCACAAGTACCCGACAAGGGTACTTGTATATCACATCCTCATTTTATAGATGAGGAAAGTGAGGCACATAGTAGTTATGTGACTTGTCCAAGGTCACACAGCTAGGCCAGTTTGGAACTCGGGCCTTTCTGACTCCAGGCCTAGCATTCTGTCCACAGCGCGGATCCATCATTGCTCTAGCCAGCATGTCTAGCTCTGTATCAAATAATGGACAGTGGACATCTTTGCTTTTTCTTTGAGCCTCCTAGAAAAGTCTGGAGTTTATGTATGTAGGCCCACTTACACAGAATGCTGGCTCTGAGTTTTAGCTAGATACAATTTACCATGTTATGGAAAAGTTGCTTTCATGCATTAATGTTAATGTGTGTGTTTACAGAAATTTATGCTTTTTTTTTTTATCAGAAGACTTTTCTGTGTCTCTTAATAAAATCATTATTTTACCATTTAGAATTTTCTTCGTATTGAACCAGCCCTGCATTCCTGGTATAACTCCAACCTGGTGGTTTTCTTTTTTGGTCTCTCTCTTATTTAGGAAGCAGGACCATATTTTTATCAAAAAGGAATTTGTTAGGAGTTTTGCAAACAGTTTATGTAACAGTAGAATTAATTTTTCTTTGATCATTTGTTCAAATTTGCCTATAAGCCCATCTGGTCCTAGGGGCTTTTCTTTGCTAGTTAATTTATGTCTTCTTCACTTTCTTCTCCTCTGATTGGACTAAATTTTTAATTTTTTGTTCTGTTAATTTGGCCATTTTATTCTTTTATAAATTTATTCATCCATTTAGTTTATGGTATTGGATTTTGTTTTTGTTTTTTAATTCAATTTTTTTTTTGCTATGTTTTAAATTCCAAGCTATCTGCCTCCCTTCTTCCCTCCGTCCTTCCTCTCCCCCTGCACTCGAGAAGGTCACTGTTTGATGCAGATTTACAAATCTTTGTAAAGCCACACTGCATGTACTTCTCTTGTTATCATTTCTTTCTCTGAAGTTGGATGGCATCCTCCACCACAGGTCCTTCATAGTTGATTTGAGTATCTGTCATACTCAAAATAACTGAGTTAGTTCCAATTAATCTTCAACAGCGTTGCTGTTACCATATACAACACTCTTGTTCTGCTCACTTCACTTTTCGTTATTTCACGTTTTTCCATGTTTTTTCTAAAACCAACTAGTTCACCACTTCGTGCATCTCAGTAGTCCTCCCTCAAGATCACACACCACAACCTGTTCAGCCATTCCCCGATAGATGGGCATCCCCCCAATTTCCAGTTCTTTGCCACCACAAAGGGAGTTGCTCTAAATAATTTAAAACATGAAGATCTTTTTCCCTGATCACCTTGGAAAGCAGACCTAATGGTGGTGTTGCTGGGTCAGAGCTTTATAACTCTTTGGGCCTACTTCCAGATTACTCTCCAGAATGGTGGGATCAGTTCACAGTTCCACCAACGGCGCGATAATGTCTTGATTTTTCTATATCCCTTCCAGCATTTGTCATTTTCCCCTTCTATTATTTTAGCCAATCTAATAGGTGTGAAAAAATATCCCAAAGTTGTTTTAATTTGCATATCTCTAATCATTTAGAGCGGTTTTTCATGTAACTGTATTTTTTAATTTCCTCATTGAAAAACTGCCTGTTCATATCCTTTGGCCATTTATCGATTGGGGAATGACTATATTCTTCTAAATCTGGCAAAGTTCTCTGTATATTTGAGATATGAGAACTTTGTCTGAGAAACTGTCTATAAATTTTTTCCCCAATTTTCTGCATTCCTTATAATCCTGGCTACATTGGTTTTATTTGTGTAAAACCTCTTTATGGAATCAGAATTACCCATTTTACATCTCCTGATGGTCTGTCTCTTGTTTATTCATAAATTCTTTTCCTATCCGTAAGTCTGAGGTGTGAAGTGTTCCGTGTTCTTTTTGTTTTCTTAGGGTATCTCCCTCTCTTTGGATATCTAGGTCATGTATATATTTTGACCTTATCTTGGTAAATGGTGTAAATGTGGTATCAGTTTTGTGGGCATATAATTCAGCAAAATGACAGGCTTATGGTTTCATTAGAACTCTTCTCTTTGTTTCCCCTCTACTTCCTGCCTTTTTTAAAAGAGAAGAGGATGGTGAATGTGCTTCTGTCCGTCCCCTGGTCCTACCCTCACCCTCACTTTCCTAACCTCTACCCTTGCGACGTTGGGGTTTCTTTTCTTTATGACCAGTCCCTCCCTGCACCTTCCTCTCCTCCACTTCCCCGCTCCCACATGTGTCTATTTGGAGTCGAATGGATTTCCAGGGGAAGGAGAGGGGCTCAGGGGCCGTAGTTTTCTCACGTGTCTTGATTACAACCACATGGTAAGTGTTTTCCTCCCCAGTTCTTTCTCCCACTCCCAGTGCCTCTGTCTCACTAGGTCTCTTTCCACAGTCCTCAGTGACACCAGGGCTCTGAGGGGATGCGCTGTGGTGTGGGCCCTTCCAAGTGCTCCAGTATCTTTTCCTTTTCATCTTTCTCTTGACTCCTGAGGCGGCATTTCCTACTGGCTCTTTGCCTTGGCTGACCCGGGCTAGGAAAATGACTCATTCTTGCTTGTTCTTGGATTCTCTGATCCCTTGGTCTTTCTTGGAGACCTCTCTGTAGAGGGCTGGGCTGGGCTGCTTCCTCCTGCTCTGCTGGGTTTGCCGGCTTCCGCGTTGCCGTGGTGACACTGGGTGGCCATCAAAGGGAGGATTGGAATGTGAACCGTTTGATTCCCAGACCAGCCTTGCTTCCACCGCACCACCCCAGGAGTCAGGGTTGGGTAAGACGAGAAGGCCGGTGTGGCCCGACCTCAGGGCGCCTGAAGGAGAATAAAGTCTGAGGAGAGCTCTGGAGGTGTAGGGGAGAGGCTGGGTCGAGAGGGCCCTTCTCCGCCGAACGGATGGTCCTCATCATAACAGAAAGCCTCTTGGGCTTGAGCATTGGGAGGGGAAGATCGCTTTGTAGGGGAGAGTTTTGAGGAAGGCTGGCGAGAATCACTTAAAGGTCGTCCACCTGCCTGGCCAGAAGGAAGGTGATGCCCTTGGTAGACACGGGACAGTCGGTGACATGGGCTACTCATTACTGCCAATGACAGGAAGATGGAGTCTGCTCTGGGCACGTTGTGTTTGAGGTGGCTATGGGACTCCAAGAGCATTTGGCGATGTGGGGCTAGAGTTTGGGAGAGAGACTGGGCCTGGCTGTGGCCGTGTAGAGATCTTGGTGGAATCCGTGGAGCCTCGGGGGACCCCTGTGGTTGGGGAGCAGAAGAGATGCAAGAGTGGCTAGGGGGGAGAAGCAGGAGGGGGCGGCGCCTTAAAGGGCCCAGGGAAGGGTGGGCCCCTGGAGAGAGGGGAGGGGCGGGTGCCGGCGGGGGAAGGAGCAGCGGCCGGCGTGCTCACCCGTGGTCTCCCTGTGTGCGCCCAGCCTGTCGCAGCTGACGGACATGAACGAGCAAGAGGCCGCGCTCCTCCAGCAGTTCTCGACTCTGCCCCAGCTGAAGCAGGTCCTCACCGACAAGGATGACCTGGTCAGGAGCATCGAGGACCTTGCCCGTGAGTCTGGCCTCCCCTGCACGTGGCTTCCCGAGGGGTGCGCTTGATGCTGGCTTGAACACTGGCTTGATTTTGCAGGGAGAAATCTCCTTTTAGAGCCCAGCCTGGAAGCCAAAAGGCAGACGGTCCTCGACAAGGTCAGTGCGTTGATTTTCACGAAGAGCGCGATGAGGACGGGACCGGAAAAGGGCCAACGTGCTTTTTTTTGCTCTTCCTTAGTATGAGCTGCTCACGCAGATGAAGTCGGGCTTTGAAGAGAAGATGCAGAGGCAACACGAGCTCAGCGAGGTAGGGCGTGGTCTCTGTTCTCTGTGTGACTTTGGTTTCACTTGACCTCGGGTCCCGCATCACGAGGAGGAGGGGACGGCGAGAGCCCCACTGTGCACCTCAGGAGGCCGAGGTTCGGCGGGCCTCGGTGGGTCGGCTGGCCCGAGGCTGGGGGGCGGCCTGGTGCCAAAGTCTCCAGCGCTGAAACTCTGTCGTGGGGGCCCCGAAGGATAGTGGCAGGGGGCCGCCTTGGGCTCGTGGGGTTTGGATTTGGGAGGGACCCGAGAGATCGAAGGGGTCCTGCTTCTTCTGAATAGTAGGCCCGTCCAGGGCCACATTCTGGTCTCAGAGGGTTTCATCCCAGCCAGCCTCGGGGACCCCTCGGCTCAGGCGCCACCTCGCTCCAGCTCCCACCCCCAGCCTCTGGTGCCTCTCCCCCTGGTGAGCTTGTGTCTGCATTGTGTGCTCGGATCTGGCCGTATGCACGTACGCACGTACGAGTCCTCCTCGGACGCTCTTGCCCTCTTTGGATTCGGGGACGCTCGGCCTGAGAACCTCTGGATAGTAGGTGCTTAGTAATGACGGTTGGTGGGAATCCAGCAGGCCGACTGGGCATAGCAAAGGCGTGGAGGCAGGAGAGGACTGCCATAGTCGAGTCTGGACGGAATGGAGACCACGTGTAGGGAAGTGAACTTGGGAAGCTGGGTTGGGGCCAACAAGTGCCAGGGGAGGGGAGTCTGGGCTCGATGGGGCTGAAGGTCCTGGGATTTGAGGAATGGCCTGGTCAGGGACGGACTTGAGGAAGGTCACTCTGAGAGCCGGCGGGATGGGAGCAAGAAGAGGTTTATTCAGGGTGGGTAAGGTGGAGAAAGAAAAAGAGGCAAAGCTTGTGCAGTGGGGAGGGGCAGGAGGAAGGGAGAGAGTGGAGAAGGGGGGGGGGGGGGGGGGGG